>NW_012317828.1:0-1900 GCF_000151885.1 Dipodomys ordii
ACAGCAGGACACAGCGGGACACAGCAGGGGACACCGCAAGGACACAGCAGGGGACACAGCAAGGACACAGCGGGACAGAGCGGGGGACACAGCGGGACACAGCGGGTGACACAGCGGGACACAGTGGGGGCTCTGGGGGGACACAGCAGGACACAGCAGGGGACACAGCAAGGACACAGCAGGGGACACAGCAACGACACAGCGGGACACCGCGGGGGACACAGCGGGACACAGCGTGGGACACAGCGGGACACAGTGGGACACAGTGGGGGACTCTGGGGGGCACAGCAGGACACAGAGGGGGACACAGCGAGGACACAGGGGGACACAGCGGGGTACACAGCTGGGGACACAACGGGACACAGAGCGGGACAAAGTGAGGACACAGCGGGACACAGCGGGACACAGCAGGGGACACAGAGGGGTACATAGCGGGACACAGCGGGGAACACAGTGAGGACACAGCGGGACCCAGCGGGACACTGTGTCGATACAGCGGGGACACAGCGGGACACAGCGGGGACACTGCGGGAACATAGCGGGACACAGCGGGGTACACAGCGGGACACAGCGCGACACAGCTGTGGATACAGCCGGACACAGCGGGACACAGCGGGGGACAAAGCGGGAGACAGCGGGGGACACAGCGAGGACACAGCGGGACACAGATGCGACACAGAGGGGATTCAGCGGGGGACACAGTGGGGGACAAAGCGGGACACCATGGGACACACTGTGACACAGCGGGACACAGCGGGGACACTGCGGGGACACAGCGGGACAAAACGGGGAACAAAGTGGGACACAGCGGGACACAGCGGGGGACACAGCGGGGGACAGCGGAGACAGAGAGGGGACACAGCGGGACACAGTGGTTACACAGCTGGACACAATGGAGTACATAGCGGGACACAGCGGGCACACAGCGGGGACACAGCGGGACACAGCGGGACACAGCAGGGACAGTGCGGGACACAGCAGGACACAGCGGGACACAGCGGGGGACACAGCAAGGCACAGCGGGACACAGCGGAGACACAGCAGGGACTCAGCGGAGGACACAGCGTGGGACAAAGCGGGACACCAGGGGACACAGTGTGACACTGCGGGACACAGCGGGGACACTGCGGGGACACAGCGGGATAAAGCGGGGGACACAGCGGGACTCAGCGGGGGACACAGCAGTACACAGCGGGACATAGCAGGACACAGCGGAGGACACAGTGGGACCCAGCGGGACACAGCGTCAATACAGCGGGGACACAGCGGAACAGAGCGGGGACACTGCGGGAACATAGCGGGACACAGCGGGGTTCACAGTGGGACACAGCGCGACACAGCTGTGGACACAGCCGGACACAGCGGGACACAGCAGGACCCATCGGGACACAGCGTCGATACAGCGGGGACACAGCGGGACACCATGGGACACACTGTGACACAGCGGGACACAGCGGGGACACTAAGGGGACACAGCGGGACAAAGCGGGGGACACAGTGGGACACAGCGGGGACAAAGTGTGAGACACAGCAGGGGACAGAGCGGGAGACAGCTGGGGACACAGCTAGCACACAGGGAGACACAGCGGGGTACACAGCTGGGGACACAACGGGACACAGAGCGGGACACAGTGAGGACACAGCGGGACACAGCGGGACACAGCGGGGACACTTCGGGAACATAGCGGGACACAGCGGGGTACACAGCGGGACACAGCGCTACACAGCTGTGGACACAGCCGGACACAGCGCGACACACCGGGACACAGATGCGGCACAGAGGGGACTCAGCGGGGGACACAGTGGGGGACAAAGCGGGACACCATGGGACACACTGTGACACAGCGGGACACAGCAGGGACACTGCGGGGACACAGCGGGACAAAACGGGGACAAAGTG
>NW_012317829.1:0-1900 GCF_000151885.1 Dipodomys ordii
AATTCATCATCTTCTTCTTCTTCTTCTTCTTCTTCTTCTTCTTCTTCTTCTTCTTCTTCTTCTTCTTCTTCTTCTTCTTCTTCTTCTTCTCTTTCTGCTGCTTCTGCTTTTCCTGCGTCTTCTGCTTCTAGTGCTTCTCTTTCTGCTTCTCCTTCTGCTTCTGCTTCTGCTTCTTGTCCTTCTCCTGTTTCTTCTGCTTCTGCTTCTCCTGCTTCTGCTTCTTCTGCTTTTCCTGCTTCTCTTTCTGCTTCTCCTTCTGCTTCTGCTCCTCCTTCTGCTTCTGCTCCTTCTATTTCTTCTTCTTCTGCTTCTCCCGCTCTGCTTCTTCTGCTTCTCCTGCTTCTCGTTCTGCTTCTCTTCGTCGGCTTCTCTTTCTACTTCTCCTTCTGCTTCTTCTGATTCTGCTTCTTCTCCTTCTTCTTCTCCTTCTGCTTCTGCTTCTTCTGCTTCTCCTGCTACTCCTTCTGCATCTCCTTCTGCTTGTGCTTTTCCTTCTGCTTCTTCTTCTGCTTCTGCTTCTCCTTCTTCTGCTTCTCCGTCTGTTTGTGCTTCTTCTGTTTTTCCTGCTTCTCCTTCTGCTTCTCATTCTTCTTCTCCTTCTGTTTCTCCTTGTCGTTATTCTGCTATTCCTTCTGCTTCTCTATCTGCTTCTGCATCTTCAGCTTCTTCTGCTACTGCTTCTGCTTCTGCTTCTTCTGTTTCTTCTGCTTCTCCTTCTGCTTTTGCTTCTCTTTCTGCTTCTGCTTCTCCTTCTGGTTCTCCTTCTTCTCCAGATTCTGCTTCTTCTGCTTCTCCTGCTTCTCCTTCTGCTTGAAGGTTCTGCTTCTGCTTCTTCAGCTTCTTCTGCTTCTATCTCCTTCTGTTTCAGCTTCTCTTTCTGCTTCTGCTTCTTATCCTTCCTCTATTTCTTTTGATTCTGCTTCTCCTGCTTCTGCTTCTCCTTCTGTTTCTCCTTATGCTTCTCTTTCTGCTTCTGCTTCTTATCCTTCTTCTATTTCTTTTGATTCTGCTTCTCCTGCTTCTGCTTCTCCTTCTGTTTCTCCTTATGCTTCTCCTTCTGCTTCTCCTTCTTCTGCTTCTACTTCTGCTCCTGCTTCTCCTTCTGCTTCTCTTTCTGCTTCTGCTTATCCTTCTGTTTCTCCTACTCCTAATCCTTCTCTTTCTCCTTCTCCTTCTTCTTCTTCTGCTTCTCCTGCTGCTTCTTCTTCTGCTTATTCTGCTTTTTCTGTTTCTGTTTCTCCTGCTTCTTCTTCTTCTGCTTCTCCTTCTTCTCCTTCTGCTTCTCCGTCTCATTCTCCTTCTCCTTCAATTCCTCCTTCTTGTGCTTCCCTTTCTGCTTCTGCTTCTGCTTCTCCTGCTTCTGATTCTGTTTCTCCTTCTGCTTCTCTTTCTGCTTCTTATTCTGCTTCTGCTCCTCCTACTCCTAATCCTTCTCTTTCTCCCTCTTCTTCTGCTTCTCGTTCTGCTTCTGCTTCTTCTCCTTGTTCGGTTTCTTCTACTTCTGCTTTTCCAGCTTCTGCTGCTTCTGCTTCTCCTTCTGCTTCTGGTTCTCCTTCTGATTCTTCGTCTTCTTCTGTTTCTTCTGCTTCTGCTTCTCCTGCTACTGCTTCTTCTGCTCTCTTTCTGCTTCTCCTTCTGCTTCTGCTTCTCCTTCTGCTTCTGCTTCTTCTCCTTCCTATGTTTCTTCTGCTTCTGCTTCTCCTGCTTCTGCTTCTCCTGCTTCTCGTTGTGCTTCTCTTTCTGCTTCTCTTTCTGCTTCTCCTTCTCCTTCTTCTGCTTCTGCTTCTCCTTCTACTTCAATTTCTCCTTCTGCTTCTCATTCTGCTTCTGCGTCTTCTGTTTCTTCTGCTTCTCCTGCTTCTGCTTCTCCTGCTTCTCCTAATTCTCGTGCTACTTCTCC
>NW_012317830.1:0-1900 GCF_000151885.1 Dipodomys ordii
GAAGAAGCAGAAGGCAGATCTGAAGGAGAAGGAGAAGCAGAAGAAGCAGAATCTGGAGAAGCAGAATGAGAATCAGAAGGAGAAGCAGAAGCAGAAAGAGAATCAAAAGCAGAAGGAGAAGCAGAAGAAACAGAAGAAGTAGAAGCAGTAGCAGTTGTAGCAGAAGCAGAACGAGAAGCAGAAGGAATAGCAGAAAATCAAGAAGGAGAAGGAGAAACAGAAGGAGAAGCAGAAGGAGAAGCAGAAAGAGAAGCAGGTAAAGCAGAAGAAGAAGAAGCAGAAGAAGAATAAGAAGGAGAAGCAGAAGAAGGAGAAGGAGATGCAGAAGCAGAAAAATATGCAGAAGGAAAAGCAGAAGAAGCAGAAGCAGGAGGAGAAGCAGGAAAACAGAAGAAGCAGAAGCAAAAGGAGAAGCAAAAGAAGGAGAAGGAGAAGCAGAGGCAGAAGAAGAAGCATAAGGCCACGCACAAGCAGAAGGAGATGCAGAAGGAGAAGCAGAAGAAGCAGAAGATGAAGGAGAAGCAGAAGTAGGAGAAGGAGAAGGAGGAGAAGCAGAAGCAGAAGCAGAAGCAGAAGCGGAATGAGAAGCAGAAAGAGAAGCAGGAGAAGCACAAGAAGCAGAAGCAGGAGAAGCCGAAAGAGAAGAAGCAGAAGAAGCAGAATCAGAATCAGAAGTAGAAGCAGAAGGAGAAGCAGCAGAAGAAGTAGAATTAGAAATTCAGGCAGGAGAAACAGAAGAAGCAGAAGCAGAAGGCGAAGCAAGAAGAGAAAGAGAAGGAGAAGGAGAAGAACCAGCAGAAGGAGAAGCAGCAGAAGAAGCAGAAAAACAAGCAGGAGGAGCAGAAGCACAAAGAGAAGTAGAAGCAGAAGAAGCAGAAGCAGGAGAAGAAGCAGTAGAAGCATAAGAAGCAGAAGCAGGAGAAGCAGAAACAGAAGAAATAAAGAAGCATAAGATGCAGAAGCAGATGGAGAAACAGAAGTAGGAGAAAAGCAGCAGAAGGTGAAGCAGAAGGAGATGCAGAAGCAGAAAGAGAAGCAGAAACAGAAGGAGAAGGAGAAGTTGGAGAATCAGAAGAAGCAGAAGCAGAAAGAGAAGGAGAAGAAGGAGAAGGAGATGCAGAAGGAGAAGGACAAGCAGGAGAAGCAGAAGAAGAAGAAACAGAAGAAAGAGAAGGAGCAGAAGGAGAAGCAGAAGCAGAAGGAGAAGCAGAAAGAGAAGCAGAAGAAGCAGAATCTGGAGAAGCAGAATGAGAAGCAGAAGGAGAAGCAGAAGCAGAAAGAGAATCAAAAGCAGAAGGAGAAGCAGAAGAAACAGAAGAAGTAGAAGCAGTAGCAGGTGTAGCAGAAGCAGAAGGAAAAGCAGAAAAACACAAAGAAGAAGGAGAAACAGAATGAGAAGTAGAAGGAGAAGCAGAAAGAGAAGCAGGTAAAGCAGAAGAAGAAGAAGCAGAAGGAGAATCAGAAGGAGAAGCAGAAGAAGGACAAGGAGAAACAGAAGCAGAAGAAGATGCAGAAGGAGAAGCAGGAGAAGCAGAAGAAGCAGAATCTGGAGAAGCAGAAGTAGAAAGAGAAGCAAAAGCAGAAGGAGAAGCAGAAGAAACAGAAGAAGCAGAGGCAGTATCAGAAGAAGCAGAAGATTCAGAAGCAGAAGGTGAAGCAGAAGGAAAAGCAGAAGAACTAGAAGGAGAAGGAGAAGGAGAAACAGGAGTAGAAGCAGAAAGAGAAGCAGAAGAAGGAGCAGTAGAAGGAAAAGCAACAGGAGAAACAGAAAGAGCAGCAGAAGGAGAAGCAGGAAATGCAGAAACAGGAGAAGAACAAGGAGAAGAAACAGGAGAAGGACAAGAAGCAGAAGGAGAAGCAGAAAGAGAAGGAGGGGAAGCAGAAGAAGCAGAAGAAGGTG
>NW_012317831.1:0-1900 GCF_000151885.1 Dipodomys ordii
ATGACCCAGCTGTGTCCCTGCTGTGTCCCTGCTGTGTCCCGCTGTGTCCCGCTGTGTCCCCGATGTCCTCCGCTGTGTCCCCTTTTGTCCCCGCTGTCTGCATGTTTGTCCCCGCTGTCCCCCGCTGTGTCCCCCGCTGTGTCCCACTGTGTCCTGCTGTGTTCCCCCTTTGTTCCCCTCTGTGTCCTGCTGTGTCCCCTGCTGTGACCCCGCTGTGTCCCGCTGTGTCCCCGCTGTGTAACGCTGTGTCCCCCTTTGTGTCCCGCTGTGTCCTTGCTGTGTCCCCCACTGTGTCCCCGCTGTGACTCGATGTGTCCCTGCTGTGTCCCCCGCTTTGTCCCGCTGTGTCCCTGGCTGTGTCCCCCGCTGTGTCCCGCTCTTTCCCGCTGTGTCCCGCTGTGTCCTTGCTGTGTCCCCATTTGTGTCCCGCTGTGTCCTCTCTATGTCCCCCGCTGTGTCCCGCTGTGTCCCCATGTGTCACGCTGTGTCCTCTCTGTGTATCCCTCTGTGTCCCGCTGTGTCCTCGCTGTGTCCCACACTGTGTCCCCGCTGTGACCCGCTGTGTCCCTGCTGTGTCCCTGCTGTGTCCCGCTGTGTCCCGCTGTGTCCCCGATGTCCTCCGCTGTGTCCCGTTTTGTCCCCGCTGTCTGCATGTTTGTCCCCGCTGTCCACCGCTGTGTCCCCCGCTGTGTCCCACTGTGTCCCGCTGTGTTCCCCCTTTGTTCCCCTCTGTGTCCTGCTGTGTCCCCTGCTGTGACCCCGCTGTGTCCCGCTGTGTCCCCGCTGTGTAACGCTGTGTCCCCCTTTGTGTCCCGCTGTGTCTTGCTGTGTCCCCCACTGTGTCCCCGCTGTGACCGATGTGTCCTGCTGTGTCCCCGCTTTTCACCGCTGTTTCCCGCTGTGTCCTCGCTGTGTCTCACTCTGTCCCCGCTTTGTCTCCGCTGTGACCCGCTGTGTCCCTGGTGTGTCCTCGCTGTGTAACCGCTGAGTCCCTCTGTGTCCCCGCTGTGTCCCACTGTGTCCCACGCTGTGTCCCCGCTGTGTCCCCGCTGTGTCCCCGCTGTGTCCTGCTGTGTCCCCGCTGTGTCCCCTCTGTGTCTAAATGTGTACCGCTGTGTCTGCCTCTGTGTACACCGCTGTGTCCTGCTGTGTCTCCCGCTGTGTCCCACTGTGTTCCGCTGTGTGCCCCCTTTGTTCCCCTCTGTCTCCTGCTTAGTCCCCTGCTGTGTCCCCGCTGTGTCCTGCTGTGTCGCCGCTGTGTAACGCTGTGTCCCCCTTTGTGTCCCGCTGTGTCCCCCGCTGTGTCCTTGCTGTGTCCCTTGGTGTCCCGCTGTGTACCCCGCAGTGTCCTGCTGTGTCGCCCGATGTGTCCCGCTGTGTCCCGCTGTGTCCCCACTATGTCCAGCTGTGTCCCCGCTGTGTCCCCTGCTATGTCCCGCTGTGTCCCCGGCTGTGTCCCCCGCTCTGTCCCACTCTTTCACGCTGTGTTCTGCTGTGTCCTTGCTGTGTCCCCATTTGTGTCCCGCTGTGTCCTCGCCTGGTCCCCCGCTGTGTCCTGCTGTGTCCCCATGTGTCACGCTGTGTCCTCGCTGTGTATCCCTCTGTGTCCCGCTGTGTCCTTGCTGTGTCCCCCACTGTGTCCCCACTGTGACCCGATGTGTCCCTGCTGTGTCCCCGGCTGTGTCCCCCGCTGTGTCCCCCGCTGTGTCCCGCTCTTTCCCGCTGTGTCCCGCTGTGTCCTTGCTGTGTCCCCATTTGTGTCCCGCTGTGTCCTCTCTGTGTCCCCCGCTGTGTCCCGCTGTGTCCCCATGTGTCACGCTGTGTCCTCTCTGTTTATCCCTCTGTGTCCCGCTCTGTCCTCGCTGTGTACCACACTGTGTCCCCGCTGTGACCCGCTGTG
>NW_012317832.1:0-1900 GCF_000151885.1 Dipodomys ordii
GCAGAATCTGGAGAAGCAGAAGGAGAAGCAGAAGCAGATATTGAGAAGCAAAAGCAGAAGGAGAAGCAGAAGGGGAAGCAGAAGAAAGAGAAGAAGCAGAGGCAGTAGCAGAAGAAGCAGAAGATGCAGAAGCAGAAGGAAAAGCAGAAGAACGAGAAGGAGAAGGAGTAGGAGAAACAGAAGGAGAAGCAGAAAGAGAAGCAGAAGAAGGAGCAGGAGAAGGAAAAGCAGCAAGAGAAGCAGAAGGAGAAGCAGAAGCAGAAGCAGAAGTAGAAGCAGAAGAAGGAGAAGCAGAAGGAGAAGCATAAAGAGAAACAGAAGGAGAAGCAGGAGAAGCAGAAGCTTGAGAAGCAGAATCAAAAGAAATAGAAGAAGGATAAGAAGCAGAAGCAGAAAGAGAAGCAGAAACAGAAGGAGAAGCAGAAATAGAAGCAGAAGAAGCTGAAGAAGCAGAAGCAGAACCTGAAGCAGAAGGAGAAGCAGGAGAAGCAGAAGAAGCAGAATCTGGAGAAGAAGGAGAACCAGAAGGAGAAGCAGAAGCAGAAAGAGAAGCAAAAGCAGAAGGAGAAGCAGAAAGAGAAGTAGAAGAAACAGAAGAAGCAGAAGCAGAAGCAGTAGTAGAAGAAGCTGAAGACGCAGAAGCAGATAGAGAAGCAGAAGGAATAGCAGAATAACGACAAGGAGAAACAGAAAGAGAAGAAGAATGAGAAGCAGAAGGAGAAGCAGGAAAAACAGAAGAAGCAGAAACAGACGGAGAATCAGAAGAAGGAGAAGCAGAAGCAGAAGGAAAAGCACAAGCAGAAGGAGATGCAGAAGGAGTAGCAGGAGAAGCAGAAGAAGCAGAAGCAGAAGGAGAAGCAGAAGGAGAAGAAGCAGAATCAGAAGAAGCAGAAGGAGAAGTAGAAAGAGAAGCCGACGAAGAGAAGCAGAACGAGAAGCAGGAGAAGCAGAAGAAGCAGAGCGGGAGAAGCAGAAGAAGAAGAAACAGAAGAAATAGAAGGAGCAGAAGCAGAAGGAGGAGCAGAAGCAGAAGGAGAAGCAGAAAGAGAAGCAGGAAAAGCAGAAGAAGCAGAAGAAGCAGAAGCAGGAGAAGCAGAAGCAGAAGAAACAAGAGAAGGACAAGAAGCAGAAGCAGAAGGAGAAGCAGAAACAGAAGGAGAAGCAGAAAGAGAAGGAGGGGAAGCAGAAGAAGCAGAAGCAGGAGAACCAGAAGCATAAGAATCCGAAGAAGCAGAAGCAGAACCTGAAGCAGAAGGAGAAGCAGGAGAAGCAGAAGAAGCAGAATCTGGAGAAGCAGAATGAGAAGCTGAAGGAGAAGCAGAAGCAGAAAGAGAATCAAAAGGAGAAGGAGAAGCGGAAGAAACAGAAGAAGCAGAAGCAGTAGCAGTTGCAGCAGAAGGAGAAGCAAATGTAAAAGCAGAAGAACGAGAAGGAGAAGGAGAAACAGAAGGAGAAGCAGAAGGAGAAGCAGAAGAAGCAGAAGGAGAAACACAAGCAGAAGAAGCAGCAGAAGGAGAAGCAGAAGCAGAAGAAGATGCAGAAGGAGAAGCAGGAGAAGCAGAAGAAGCAGAAGTAGAAGGAGAAGGAGAAGTAGGAGAAGGAGAAGGAAGAGCCACAGAAGCAATAGGAGAAGCAGAAGGAGAAGCAAAGCAGAATGAGAAGCAGAAAGAGAAATAGTAGTAGAAGAAGAAGCAGGAAAAGCAGAAGCAGCAGAAAGAGAAGAAGAAGAAGAAGAAGAAGAAGAAGAAGAAGAAGAAGAAGAAGAAGAAGAAGAAGAAGAAGAAGAAGAAGAAGAAGAAGAAGAAGAAGAAGAAAAAGAAGAAGAAGAAGGAGAAGGAGAAGGATAAGCAGTAGAAGCAGAAGTAGCAGAAGCAGGAGAAGCAGAAGCAGAAGAAAAAGA
>NW_012317833.1:0-1900 GCF_000151885.1 Dipodomys ordii
TCAATGTGTATTTTAATGTTTTTTTTCTTTCATGCATGTGTTTCTAACGCATTTGTAAGATTATCTCTTTGTTGCTTTGTATGTCCCTCCCCCACAGTATAACCCCTGCTTTCACTATATTTGATGTCAGTATAACTTGTGGAGGAGATGGGGAAAAACCAGTTGTTTAAGGATACAGGTGGACCTGTTGCAACAATGAGAAGTACTAGTTGTCATGTCCAAAACGAGCTTTACAACGTCGGTGGGGGGTGTGGGGGGGGAGGGGGGAAGGAGAAGGATTGGGATGGGGGGGAGGGGGGAGGCTGGGGAAGTGATGTGAAGGGTAAACAAAGGAGGAGGCTGCAATGCTTGGTAAGAAATGTACACATTATCCTGCCCATGCAATTGTAACCCCTCTGTACAGTATTTTCACAAATAAAAAAAAAGAAAAATTCTTATTTATAATATATACCTCATTTTGTTTTCTAGTATTGGGAAGCTGATTTGTTTTTGTTTTGGTGTTGGGAATGGATAATAAAAAAAAAGAAACATCTATAATACAAAATCCTGTAGGAAATGTCAAAACATGAGAAAGCATGTTAATATTAGGTGGGACCCCAACTTCAACAGCTCCAGGTTTACTCACTTGTTATCAAAAATTTTGGAACATTTACTATGCTCTAGATTCTATTTCAGCACACTTAAGAAACATCAATGAAGAAAATGGAGCAAAATTCCTGCCTCCTGGAGTTTATATGCTAGCAGGAGAAAGACAGGTGATAATGACTATTTCATGTGTTCAATGGTAAGTGCTAATGGAAAAATGTGCTAAGGATTCTGAATAGTGATAAATGACACATGATTCACTGAGAACATGAGAGTAGTCAAATGCTAGGAGTGTTGGCCTAAATAATGAAGAAAGAGAGAGAGAGAGAGAGAGAGAGAGAGGAGATTCTGTAAAAATCAGGAGTTTATCAAGAATGATGTTGCAGTGGGAATACTTATGCCTTGTAAATCATGAACTCATTCAAAGAAGCTGAGGCAAGAGTAAGTTTTAAAGGCCAATTGAGGAGAATTAGCTAGTTACTTTGACTCCGTTATTCTTGGCTACAAGAATCCACAACAAGGCTGCTGGCAGTTCAAGGTTGAACTGGCAGTTTCTGGGCAGATGTAGTTGTAAAAGTATTTGGGGGCAGATTATGTTTAAGGTTATGGTTATGGAGGGGTATTTTGTTGTAGTTTTTGTATTCAGGCTTATATGCATGAGATTCTCTCCTTCATGATCTTTAAGCTTTATTAATTTTTCATTAGCACTTGACACAAGTGACTCCATTTTGATGCCAATAATTTTCATAGAGGTGATAGTGTTGTTGATGTGAACTGCAGACTAAGTGCAGTCCAGGCAGCAGTCTTGGGATGGAGAACTCCTAGAGTGATGAGGACCAATGGGGAGATCCACATGTTGCATTGAGTTAGTGGTTGTGGGCTTACTTCAGATAATAATCATAATATAAAGAAACTTTTTGAGGCCTGAGAACATGATTTGCACAGAAAAATGACGATGAAGTAGGCCACATCTTAATGGAAAAGCTTGTCTACCACAACGGTCATACCACTTTAGATTCAAGGACAGCTTCCAGACCACTTGGGAAGCTTGTTGTAGGCATCCAGGAAAGAAATCTGTAATGATGATTTAAATAGTTTGGAGTGATCAGATTCTAGATATATTTTGAAGAAAATGTAGAATCAAATTATTTTCTTATGGGATAGGAGAATCCAGAATGACAGTTAAAAGTTTTCTCCCAGAAGTATGGAGTTGCCAATGAACTACACGAGAAAGCTTTTCTGTGGGGTTCATTCTGCAGTATTAAACTGGTTCTGTAGACTAGAAATCCAGGTGGAGATGTTAAATACAGGAGTT
>NW_012317834.1:0-1900 GCF_000151885.1 Dipodomys ordii
GAGGACACAGCGGGACACAGCGGGGGACACAGCGGGACACAAGGGAGGAACCCAGCGAGGACACAGCGGGACACAGCGAGGACACAGCGGGGGACACAGCGGGGGACACTGTGGGACACAGTGGGGAACACAGCGAGGACACAGCGGGACCCAGCGGGACACAGCGTCGATACAGCGGGGATACAGCGTTACACAGCGTGGTACACATCTGTGGACACAACGGGACACAGTGGGGGCACAGCAGGACACATTGGGACACAGCGAGGACAAATTGTGAGACTTAGCGGGGGACAGAGCGGGAGACAGCGGGGGACACAGCGAGGACACAGCAGGACACAGCGGGACACAGCAGGGACAGAGCGGGTCACAGCGGGACACAGCGAGGGACACAGCGGGACACAGTGGGGGACCCAGCGAGGACACAGCGGGACACAGCGGGGAACAAAGCGAGGACACAGCGGGGGAAACTGCGCGACACAGCCGTGAACACAGCGAGGACACAGCGGGACACAGCGGGATACACCCTCGATACTGCGGGGACACAGCGTTACACAGCGTGGTACACAGCTGTGGACACAACGGGACACAGTTTGGGGCAGAGCGGGACACAGCGGAACACAGTGGGACACAGCGGGGACAAAGCGTGAGACACAGCGGGGGACAGAGCGGGAGACAGCGGGGGACACAGCGAGGACACAGCGGGACACAGCGGGGGAAACAGCGGGACACAGCGGTGGACCCAGCGAGGACCCAGCGGGACCCAGCCGGACACAGCGTCGATACAGCTGGGATACAGCCTTACACAGCGTGGTACACATCTGTGGACACAACGGGACACAGTGGGGGCACAGCGGGACACAGCGGGACACAGTGGGACACAGCGAGGACAAATCGTGAGACGAAGCGGGGGACAGAGCGGGAGACAGCGGGGGACACAGCGAGGACACAGCAGGACACAGCGGGACACAGCAGGGACAGAGCGGGACAGAGCGGGACACAGCGGGACACAGCGTGGGACACAGCGGGACCCAGCGGAGGACCCAGCGAGGACACAGCGGGACACAGTGGGGGACACAGCGAGGAAACAGCGGGGGACACAGCGGGGGACACTGCGGGACACAGCGGGGATCACAGCGAGGACACAGCGGGACCCAGCGGGACACAGCGTCGATATAGCGGGGATACAGCGTTACACAGCGTGGTTCACATCTGTGGACACAACGGGACACAGTGGGGGCAGAGCGGGACACAGTGGGACACAGCGAGGACAAATTGTGAGACGTACCGGGGGACAGAGCGGGAGACTGCGGGGGACACAGCGAGGACACAGCAGGACACAGCGGGACACAACAGGAACAGAGCGGGACACAGCGGGACACAGCGGGGGACACAGTGGGACACAGCGGGGGACCCAGCGAGGACACAGCGGGACACAGCGGGGAACACAGCGAGGACACAGCGGGGGACACAATGGGGGACAGTGGAGGACACTGCGGGACACAGCGGGACACAGCGTCGATACAGCGGGGACACAGCGTTACACAGCATGGTACACAGCTGTGGACACAACGGGACACAGTGGGGTTACAGCGGGACACAGCGGAACACAGTGGGACACATCGGGGACAAAGCGTGAGACACAGCGTGGGACAGAGCGGGAGACAGAGGGGGACACAGCGAGGACACAGCGGGACACAGCGGGGGATACAGCGGGACACAGCGGTAGACAAAGGGTGACAGAGCGGGGGACACAGCGGGACACAGCGGTGGAAAGAGCGGTACACAGCGGTGGACACAGCGAGGACACAGCGGGACCCAGCGGAACACAGCGTCGATACAGCGGGGACAGATTGGGCCACAGCGGGACACAGCAGGAACAAAGCAGTAGACACAGCAGTGA
>NW_012317835.1:0-1899 GCF_000151885.1 Dipodomys ordii
ATTGTGCTTCTTCTATTTCTCCTGCTTCAGATTATGCTTCTGCTTCTTCGGCTTCTCCTGTTTCTTCTGTTTCTGCTTCTCCTGCTTCTTCTGCTTCTCCTGCTTTTCCTGCTTCTCTTTCTGCTTCATCTTTTGCTTCTGCTTCTCCTTCTGCTTCTGCTTCTGCTCTTCTCCTTCTTCTGTTTCGTTTGCTTGTGTTTCTTCTGCTTCTTCTTCTTCTGTTTCTTCTGAGTCTACTTCTGCTTCTCCTTCTCCTCTTTCTGCTTCTGCTTCTGCTTCTTATGCTTATTCTTTTTCTACTGCTTCTGCTTCTCCTGCTTCTGCTTCTTCTTCTTCTACTGCTTCTCCTTATGCTTCTTCTTCTTCTTCTTCTTCTTCTTCTTCTTCTTCTTCTTCTTCTTCTTCTTCTTCTTCTTCTTCTTCTTCTTCTTCTCTTTCTTTGCTTCTGCTTTTCCTGCTTCTTCTGGTTCTACTGCTTCTCTTTCTGCTACTCATTCTGCTTCTCCTTCTGCTTCTGCTTCTCCTATTGCTTCTGCTGCTCTTCCTTCTCTTTATCCTACTTCTACTTCTTCTTCTGCTTCTGCTTCTTCTGCTTCTCCTGCTTCTCCTTCTGCATCTCCTTCTGCTTGTGCTTGTCCTTATGCTTATTCTTCTGTTTCGGCTTCTCCTTCTGCTTCTTCTGCTTCTCCTTCTGATTCTCCTTCTGCTTCTGCTTCTTTTTCTCCTTCTTTTTCTCGTTCTTCTACTTTTCCTTCTGCTTCTCCTTCTGCTTCTGCTGCAACTGCTACTACTTCTTCTGTTTCTTCTGCTTCTCCTTCTGCTTTTGATTCTCTTTCCGCTTCTGTTTCTCCTTCAACTTCTCATTCTGCTTCTCCAGATTCTGCTTCTTCTGCTTCTCCTGCTTCTCCTTCTGCTTCAGGTTCTGCTTCTGCTTCTTCGGATTCTTATGCTTCTGCCTCTCCTGCTTCTGCTTCTTCTGCTTCCCCTCCTTCTCTTTCTGCTTCTCCTTCTGTTTCTGCTTCTCCTTCTGCTTCTGCTTCTTCTCCTTCTTCTGTTTCTTCTGCTTCTGCTTCTCCTGCTTCTGCTTCTCCTGCTTCTCGTTCTGCTTCTCTTTCTGCTTCTATTTCTCCTTCTTCTGCTTCTCCTTCTGCTTCTCCTTCTGCTTCTGCTTCAATTTCTCCTTCTGCTTCTCATTCTGCTTCTGCGTCTTCTGTTTCTTCTGCTTCTCCTGCTTCTGCTTCTCCTGCTTCTCCTACTTCTCGTGCTGCTTCTCCTTCTGCGTCTCTTTCTGCTTCTGCTTATCCTTTTGCTTCTCCTACTCCTAATCCTTCTCTTTCGCCTTCTCCGTCTTCGTCTTCTGCTTCTCCTGCTGCTTCTGCTTCTGCCTATTCTACTATTTCTGTTTCTTCTGCTTCGGCTTCAGATTATGCTTCTTCTGTTTCTCCTGCTTCAGATTCTGCTTCTGCTTCTTCGGCTTCTCCTGTTTCTTCTGATTCTGCTTCTCCTGCGTCTTCTGCTTCTCCTGCTTCTCTTTCTGCTTCTCCTTCTCCTTCTGCTTCTCCTTCTGCTTCTTCTTCTGCTCTTCTCCTTCTTCTATTTCTTTTGCTACTTCTTCTTCTGTTTCTTCTGATTCTACTTCTGCTTCTCCTTCTTCTCCTCTTTCTGCTTCTACTTCTACTTCTACTGATTCTCCTGTTTCTCATTCTTCTTCTCCTTCTGTTTCTGCTTCAACTTCTCCTTCTGCTGCTCCTTCTCCTTCTTCTGCTTCTCCCACTGCTTCTGCTTCTGCTTCTTTTGCTTATTCTTTTTCTTCTGCTTCTCCTGCTTCTCCTGCTTCTGCTTCTACTGCTTCTCCTTATGATTCTCCTTATGCTTCTCCTTATGCTTCTTCTTCTTCTT
>NW_012317837.1:0-1899 GCF_000151885.1 Dipodomys ordii
TACTTGACTTTGCTCAAGGTGGCACTTTACCACTTGAGCCACAAATAAAATAAAATAAATTTATGTGATGACACCTACTACTCGTGACACACTAGCAGTCCAGATTTTGCTGAGCTATGTTTATTTGTTTATTATGTCTGGGCTGGCCTGGGAGTTAATTCTCTGGATTTTAGCTTTCTCAGTAGATAAGATTACAGGTCTGAGTCACCAGTGCCCACTTTAACACATCTCAGAAATGGTAAAATGACTATAAGATTTCCCAATGGATGATACACAAATCCGGTGTTGAGGGAAAGGCTCCAGGTCTGTGTTGCATATTTGAGAGTCACCACTTTATCAATGATACGTGAGAACAGGGAAAAGTAATCTGAGGGAGCACAAAAAGTAGAAAGCAACTCCAGGTGCTGGTGGCTCTCGCCTATAACCCTAGGCTACTCAGGAAGCTGAAATCTGAGGATCACAGAAGCCAGCATGGGCAGGGAAGTCTGGGAGAGTCTTATCTCTAATAACCTACTCAAAAAAGCCAAGCCAGAAGTAGAGGAGTGGTTCAAATGGTAGAGCATTAGTCTTGAGAAAAGAAACTCAGAGACAGTTCTCAGGCCCTGAGTTTAAGCCCCAGGACTTAGCGAACACACAGAAAAAGGGAAGAGAAAATGTGTGGGATCTGAGATCTCAATGTTTAGACCCCAGGAAAGGAGACTGAGAAGTTGCTGAGAACCCTAAGAGGGGGATCAGTTCAGGAAAGAGGCAGAGTGAATGATGCTGCTTTCTGTTGAGAACCATACAGTATTATCTGACTTTAAAATAATGCAGCTGTGAGAGATTGGATTCCTATTATGGGTGATTGCTGCTTTTGTTGCTGCTTCTTCCTTCTTCCTTCTCCTCCTCCTTCTATTCCTTTTTTCCTGTGGTACTGGGTATAAATTCACAGTGTTATACCTGCTAGGCTAGCACTTTGCCACAGAGCTACATCCTAGCCTGCCTTCCTTCCTTCCTTCCTTCCTTCCTTCCTTCCTTCCTTTCTTTCTTTCTTTCTTTCTTTCTTTCTTTCTTTCTTTCTTTCTTTCTTTCTCTCTCTCTCTTTCTTTCTTTCTTGTGTGTGAGTGTGTGTGTGTGTGTGTGTGTGTATGTGTGTGTGTGTGTGTGCTGGTACTAGGGCTTGAATTTGGCCTTCTGCTGTTGCTCTTACTTGACATTGCTCAAGGTGGCACTCTACTACTTCCCCTGCATGGGCTAGCTTTGAACTAGGATACTTAGATCTCAGCTTCCTGAGTAGCTTGAGTTACAGGTATGAGCCATTGGTGCCTGGCTTACTTCCTCTCTTTTGACACTTAAATTAAGTACTTTCATTTATTAATTATTTTTATTATTTGAATATTATTTAATTAATTATTTGTTCATTCATTATTAAATTCAAGTAGCTGTACAAAGGGGTTTCAATTTAACTCATCAGTTTGTGAATACGATTTATCTCTGATGCTGGTATGGGGCCTGAACTCTGAGTTTCCGGCTCTCACTTGGCCTTTTCACTCAGGACTGCTGCTCTACCACTGGAGATGCCCCTGCTCTTCCAGTACAACGCATCTTGATCTTGTCACTCCTCTCATTGTTCTCCCCAACTGTTTTAGCAGGATTAAACCCTGTCCTTCATTGCCAAGTCGCTTTGCATGCTTGCAACAGGTGTCATGCACATGTAATTTGCTCTGATGCAATGGGCCCAAACTGATGGTGTGTCACACTAGAAGTCTGATGAGGTATGGCATGGGTTTTTTTTCTCTTGCCCTGTGTGTCTGCTCTTTGCTACAACATAATCAGTATAGTGGCCTTATCATGTCTGTGGAAAACTTAGAAACCAAGACTTTGCAGGTGCAATCAGGATCTCAGGATGAGTCTACTGGA
>NW_012317838.1:0-1899 GCF_000151885.1 Dipodomys ordii
TCATGTAGATTTATCCTAGACCTTCTAGGGTAAATTAATTATTAATTATGGATGTGAAATATTCCACCCTGTTTGTCCTTTGCCCCAGAAAGCCAGCCAGAAAATTTCTATCTACCCTTAACAAGATGATGTAGCACTTGAGGGCAAAGATGTAGCCTAAGAGTCTTGCACTGGAAACCAAAATGGAGAAGACCTCTGTAGCCAACATAACTTTCTCCTTGGCATTTTGGTAGACATGCAGGAAAGTGATCCAGAGACTGCAGAAGACCAGCATGCTGATGGTCAGGGACGTGGCTTCACTGAATGTGCCAGGAAGGTTCCTGGCCAGGAAAGCCACAGTGAAGCTGGCCAGGGCCAGGAAACCAGTTATCCCAAGACAGAATAGAAAGCAATAAGGGAGCCCTTGTTACACAAGAAGATGATGTGGCCCTATGTTGAATGTGTGTCTGTGCCAATGAAGGGAGAATTCCCTAGTTAGAGTATACATAAAGTCATCACCTGGATCAGAATGCATATGTGAATGATGCCATTAGGAGCCATGATACCAGCAGCCATCTCATCCTTCTCATTAGGTAACTGATCTTGAAGGCCAGAACACCAGTTACAGTTTTGGCTAAGACAACAGAAACAGCTACTGTGAATGCAACTCCAAATATGATTTGTGATAGAATGTAGGTGATTGTGTTGCAATGACCAATAAAGAACAAAGGACAGAGAAAAAGAAGATGAGGGAGATGAGTCGGATGTAGCAGAGAGAGGTTGTTCTGATGTTTCACAAAGACTCCAAGAACAACTGCTGTGAGTTTATGTAAACAAAGAGCCATGCAGGCTAAGCCCATCCTGAAGGGCTCTCCACAAACCAGGAAACTTGTAGCTCTTAGAAGTACTGTTTTCTCACTATGTTGGCATACTGGTCATCTGGGTACTTCACACACTATTCTATATCTGATTAGGAAGTCAGAAACATTATTCCCATTTCAGTACTTAAAATGATATTATGAAATCCCTTAATAAAGATAATTCTAACATGTCAATGCTTACTTGCATAAAAGCATATACTACTAAGTATTACTTGACATGCTCAGTATTATTTCTATGTCTTCATCTTGTTCCCACACTCATTTCTACATTTTCCTTTTGTCAGTTGGATTGTAACATTTTTACTTGCAGTGACTATCACACATAAGTCTTGCCATTTGTAATATCCTGACAAAATTTTTCTAAACGCAAAGCACTGCCATAATAATTCTAAGCGTTATGTGTACTATTCAAACCATTCATCCAAAATTATGCAGGTAAAATTTGAAATTCCCGGTATGCTTCTGTTCAATATTAATTAGTTATGTAGCCCATGCTTTCAGTTGTTGAATTTGTCACTCCTAATCAACTGTAATGCATTGAGACAGAGAATCAACTCACGCTCTGAGGCTCTAAAGTCATGTTATACACAACAATTTTGACGGCTCCTTATGCTAAAACCAACACAAAGAACTTGCTCTGTTCAAGAATATTTCTAAACACTAGGAAACTGACATGTGAAAGATGCCTGTTTTCTTTAAATTCTAATGGTAATTTTGAAGAAGATGGAGACCTTGTCCATAAAAAGGACTTGAATTTAATAAAATCAAAGGTACTTACATTACTGAGTAGTTGAATAAACATACAGAAAACAGAGTAGAAAAAATAACCCTACAAGTAATTCAAACTCTGTGAGTTTTTTTCATTGAGCAGTATCATCTATAGTTACAATTAAATTAATAAGTGAGGAAAGAAATACTGATGCTACAATTCTAATACATATCTTTTGCATTGAAAGGAGCAGGGATTTTAGGGGAGAGAGAATGTATATCTAAATCATAGAATTCCCTGTCAGACTAGCCATCCTATTCTCTCAGCATG
>NW_012317839.1:0-1899 GCF_000151885.1 Dipodomys ordii
TCACCCACTATGTTCCCGCAGTGTCCCCGCTGTGTCCCTGCTCTGTCCTCGCTGTGTTCCCCGCTGTGTCCCGCTGTGTCCCCCGCTGTGTCCCGCTGTGTCTACTGCTGTGTCCCCACTGTGTCCCCCTGTGTCTCGCTGTGTCCCGCTGTGTCCTCGCTGTTTCCCACGCTGTGTTCTGCTGTGTGCTCACTGTGTCCCCCGCTGTGTCCCGTTGTGTCCCCAGCTGTGTACCCCGCTGTGTCCCGCTGTGTCCCCGCTGTATCGACGTTGTATCCCGCTTGGTCCCGCTGTGTTCTCGCTGTGTCCCCGCTGTATCGACGCTGTGTCCCGCTGGGTCCTGCTGTGTCCTCTCTGTGTTTCCCACTGTGTCCCGCTGTGTCCCCCGCTGTGTCCCGCTGTGTCCCCCGCTGTGTCTTTGCTGTGTCCCCGCTGGGTCCCGCTGGGTCCCGCAGTGTCCCGCGCTGAGTCCCGCTGTGTCACCGCTGTGTCCCGCTGTGTCCTCGCTGTGTCCCCCGCTGTGTCCCGCTTTGTCACCGCTGTGTCCCGCTGTGTCCTCGCTGTGTCCCCGCTGTGTCCCGCTTTGTCCCCGCTGTGTCCCGCTGTGTCCCGCTGTGTCCCCCGCTGTGTCCCGCTGTGTCCCCTGCTGTGTCCCCACTGTGTCACGCTGTGTTTCGCTGTGTCCGGCTGTGTCCTCTCTCTGTCTCCCTCAGTGTCCACCTGTGTCACGCTCTGTCCCTTCTGTGTCCCTCTGTGTCCAGCTCTGTCGCCGCTGTGTGTCCGCTGTGTCCCGCTGTGTTCCATTCTGTGTCCAGCTGTGTCCCCTCTGTGTCCCGCTGTGTCCCTTCTCTGTCCCACGCTGTCCACCGCTGTGTCCCCTGTCTGTGTCCCGCAGTGTCCCCGCTGTGTCCCGCTGTGTCCTACTGTGTCCCTTGGTGTCCTGCTTTTTTCCCCTCTATGTCCCCTGCTGAGTCCCCTCTGTGTCCCCGCTGTGTCCAGCTGTGTCCTCGCTGTGTCCTCTGCTGTCTCCCGCTTTGTCCTACGCTGTGTCCTACTGTGTCCCACCGTGTCCCTGCAGTGTCCCCCGATGTGTCCCGCTGTGTCCCGCTGTGTCCCCCGCTGTGTCGTGCTGGGTCCCGCTGTGTCCCCGCTGTGTCTCCGCTGTGTCCCACTGTGTCCCCCGTTGTGTCTCCGCTGTGTCCCGCTGTGTCCCCCGCTGTGTCCCGCTGTGTCTCCCGCTGTGTCCTGCTGTGTCCACTGCTGTGACCCCGTTGTGCCTTGCTGTGTCCCGCTGTGTCCCCCACTGTCTCCCGCTGTGTCTTCGCTGTGTCCCTCTGTGTCCCGCTGTGTCCCAAAGTGTCACCAACTGTGTCCCACTGTGTCCCGATGTGTCCTGTGGTGTCCCGATTTGTCCCCCGCTATGTCCCCTGCTGAGTCCCCTCTGTGTCCCCGCTGTGTCCCGCTGTGTCTCCCGCTGTGTCCCTCTGTGTCCCCCGCTGTGTCCTGCTGTGTCCCGCTGTGTCTTGCTGGGTCCCGCTGTGTCCCCGCTGTGTTCCCGCTGTGTCCCGCTGTGTCCCCGCAGGTTCACCGCTGTTTCACACTGTGTTCCGTGGTGTCCCGCTTTGTCCCCCGCTGTGGCCCCCCCTCAGCCACCTGTGTCCCCGCTGTGTCCCGCTGTGTCCTCGCTGTGTCCGCCTCTGTCTCCTGCTCTGTCCACCGCTGTGTCTCACGCTTTGTCCCCGCTGGGTCCCACTGTGTTCCTCTCTGCCCCCCACTGTGTCCCCCGCTGAGTCCTCTATGTGTCGCCGCTGTGTCCCGCTGTGTCCTTGCTGTGTCCCCTGCTGTCTCCCGCTTTGTACAAACACTTTGTCCCCGCTGGGTCCCGCTGTGTCCCGCTCT
>NW_012317840.1:0-1899 GCF_000151885.1 Dipodomys ordii
TCATTGCTGTGTCCCCTGCTGTGTCCTTGCTGTGTCCCCACTGTGTCCCGATGTGACCCGCAGTGTCCCCAGCTGAGTCCCGTTGTGTCACCGCTGTGTCCCGCTGGGTCCCGCTGTGTCCCCCGCTGGGTCCCGCTGTGTCCCTGCAGGTTCACCGCTGTTTCACGCTGTGTCCTGCAGTGTTCCGTGGTGTCCCGCTTTGTCCCCCGCTGTGTCCCGCTGTGTCCACTGCTGGGTCCCCGCTGGGTGCCGCTGTGTCTCGCTGTGTCCTCGCTTTGTCCCATGCTGTGTTAAGCTGTGTCCTCCCTGTGTCCCCTGCTGTGTCCCGCTGTATCCCCCGCTGTGCCCTGCAGTGTCCCGCTGTGTCCCGCTGGGTCCCCTGCTGTGTCCCGCTGTGTCCCACGCTGTGCCCCGCAGTGTCCCGCTGTGTCCCGCTCTGTCCCCCACTGTGTCCCCCGCTGAGTCCTCTATGTGTCGCCGCTGTGTCCCGCTGTGTCCTCGCTGTGTCCCCTGCTGTCTCCCGCTTTGTCCCACGCTGTGTCCCGCTTTGTCCTCGCTGTGTCCCCCGCTGTGTCCTGCTGTGTTCCCGCTGTGTCCCAAGCTTTATCCCGCTGTGTCCCTCTGTATGCCCCGCTGTGTCCCACTATGTTCCCGTAGTGTCCCCGCTGTGTCCTCGCTGTGTTCCCCGCTGTGTCCCGCTGTGTCCCCCGCTGTGTCTCGCTGTGTGTGTACTGCTGTGTCCCCACTGTGTCCCGCTGTGTCTCGCTGTGTCCCGCTGTGTCCTCGCTGTTTCCCACGCTGTGTTCTGCTGTGTCCTCACTGTGTCCCGCTGTGTCCCACTGTGTCCTCGCTGTGTCCCCCTCTGTGTCCCGCTGTGTCCCCCGCCGTGTCCGGCTGTGTCCCGCTGTGTCCCGCTGTGTCCCGCTTTGTACCCCACTGTGTCCCGCTGTGTCCCCGCAGTGACCCCGCTGTGTCCCGCTGTGTCCCACTGTGTCCCGTGGTGTCCCGCTTTTTCCCCCGCTGTGTCCCTGGCTGAGTCTCGCTGTGTTCCCACTGTGTCCTCTCTGTGTCCCCCGCTGTGTCCTGCTCTGTTCCCCACTGAGTCTCCCGTTTTGTCCCCGCTGTGCCCCGCTGTGTCCCGCTGTGTCCCGCTGTGTCCCCCACTGTGTCCCGTTGTGTCATCAGCTGTGTACCCTGCTGTGTCTCGCTGTGCTCCCGCTGTATCGACACTTTGTCCCGCTGGGTACTGCTGTGTCCCCTCTGTGTTCCCCACTGTGTCCCGCTGTGTCCCCCGCTGTGTCCCGCAGTATCCCCCGCTGAATCCCCCTGTGTCACCACTGTGTACCTCTGTGTCCCCGCTCTATCGACGCTGTGTCCCGCTGGGTCCCGCTGTGTCCTCTCTTTGTTCTCCGCTGTGTCCCGCTGTGTCCTCGCTGTTTCCCACGCTGTGTTCTGCTGTGTCCTCGCTGTGTCCCCCGCTGTGTCCCGCTGTGTCCCACTCTGTCCTCGCTGTGTCCCCCTCTGTGTCCCATTGTGTCCCCCGCCGTGTCCGGCTGTGTCCCGCTGTGCCCCGCTGTGTCCCGCTGTGTCCCGCTTTGTCCCCCACTGTGTCCCGCTGGGTCCACGCAGTGACCCTGCTGTGTCCCGCTGTGTCCCACTGTGTCCCGTGGTGTCCCGCTTTTTCCCCCGCTGTGTCCCCGGCTGAGTCTCGCTCTGTCCCCACTGTGTCCTCTCTGTGTCCCCCGCTGTGTCCTGCTCTGTTCCCCACTGTGTCTCCCGTTTTGTCCCCGCTGTGCCCCGCTGTGTCCTGCTGTGTCCCGCTGTGTCCCCCACTGTGTCCCGTTGTGTCATCAGCTTTGTACCCCGCTGTGTCCCGCTGTGCTCCCGCTGTATCGACAC
>NW_012317841.1:0-1899 GCF_000151885.1 Dipodomys ordii
TTCTTCTGCTTCTCCTTCATTTGCTTCTCCTTTTGCTTCTGCTTCTTCTGCTTTTCCTGCTTCTCCTTCTGCTTCTTCTGCTTCTCCTGCTTCTCCTTCTGCATCTTCTTCTGCTTCTGCTTCTCCTTCTCCTTCTTCTGATTCTCCTTCTGATTCTCCCTCTGCTTCTGCTTCTTCTGCTTTACCTACTTCTCTTTCTGGTTCTCCTTCTGCTTCTCCTTCTGTTTCTCCTTCTCCTTCTTGTTCTTCTGCTTTTCCTTCGGCTTCTCCTTCTGCTTCTGCTACAACTGCTTCTGCTTCTACTTCTTCTGTTTCTTCTGCTTCTCCTTCTGCTTTTGATTCTCTTTCTGCTTCTGCTTCTCCTTCTGCTTCTCAGTCAGCTTCTCCAGATTCTGCTTCTTCTGCTTCTCCTGCTTCTCCTTCTGCTTCAGGTTCTGCTTCTGCTTCTTCGGATCCTTATGCTTCTGCTTCTCCTGCTTCTGCTTCTTCTGCTTCCCCTCCTTCTCTTTCTGCTTCTCCTTCTGTTTCTGCTTCTCCTTCTGCTTCTTGTCCTTCTCCTGATTCTTCTACTTCTGCTTCTCCTGTTTCTGTATCTCCTGCTTCTCCTTCTGCTGCTCTTTCTGCTTCTCCGGCTGCTTTTCCGTCTCCTGCTTCTTCTTCTGCTTCTCTTTCTGCTTCTCCTTCTGTTTCTCCTTCTCCTTCTCGTTCTTCTGCTTTTCCTTGTGCTTCTCCTTCTGCTTCTACATCTTCTGCTTCTTCTGCTACTGCCTCTGCTTCTTCTGTTTCTTCTGCTTCTCCTTCTGCTTTTGCTTCTCTTTCTGCTTCTGCTTCTCCTTCTTCTTCTCCAGATTCTACTTCTTCTGCATCTCCTGCTTCTCCTACTTCTCGTGCTGCTTCTCTTTCTTCGTCTCTTTCTGCTTCTGCTTATCCTTTTGCTTCTCCTATTCCTAATCCTACTCTTTCGCTTTCTCCTTCTTCTTCTTCTGCTTTTCCTGCTGTTTCTGCTTCTGCTTATTGTACTATTTCTGTTTCTTCTGCTTCTTCTTCAGATTGTGCTTCTTCTGTTTCTCCAGATTCTGCTTCTGCTTCTTTGGCTTCTCCTGTTTCTTCTGCTTCTGCTTCTTCTGGTTCTCCTGCTTCTCTTTCTGCTTCTCCTTCTGCTTCTGCTTCTCCTTCTGCTTCTGCTTCTGCTCTTCTCCTTCTTCTGTTTCTTTTGCTTCTGTTTCTTCTGCTTCTTCTTCTTCTGTTTCTTCTGATTCTACTTCTGCTTCTTCTTCTTCTCCTTCTCTTTCTGCTTCTTCTGATTCTCCTGCTTCTCCTTCTTGTTCTCCTTCTGTTTCTGCTTCTCTTTCTGCTTCTGCTTCTCCTTCTGCTGCTCCTTCTCCTTCTCCTTCTTCTGCTTCTCTCACTGCTTCTGCTTCTGCTTCTTTTGCTTATTCTTTTTCTTCTGCTTCAGCTTCTCCTGCTTCTGCTTCTACTGCTTCTCCTTATGCTTCTCCTTATGCTGCTGCTGCTTCTTCTTCTTCTTCGTCTTCTTCTTCTTCTCTTTCTTCTGCTTCTGCTTTTCCTGCTTCTTCTGCTTCTACTGCTTCTCTTTCTGCTTCTTGTCCTTCTCCTGTTTCTTCTCCTTCTGTTTCTCCTGCTTCTGCTTCTTCTGCTTTTCCTGCTTCTCTTTCTGCTTCTCCTTCTGCTTCTCCTTTTGCTACTGCTCCTTCTCCTTCTTCTGTTTCTTCTTCTGCTTCTCCCGCTTGTGCTTCTTCTGCTTCTCCTGCTTCTCGTTCTGCTTCTCTTCGTCGGCTTCTCTTTCTATTTCTGCTTCTGCTTCTTCTGATTCTGATTCTTCTCCTTCTTCTTCTCCTTCTGCTTCTGCGTCTTCTGCATTTCCTGCTTCTCCTTCTG
>NW_012317842.1:0-1899 GCF_000151885.1 Dipodomys ordii
TGTAATGTTGACACTTTTACATTTGTTTGATGTGAAGACTCCTGATCCTGATGGGACATGGAATTGCACCCTGTGTTGCCTGTAATGAACCACTATGTATTTTGGTATTGCCAAATTTGTACGACTTTGTCCCAAAGTTTTATGTCTGGGCCACATTTGGAAAAAGGAGATTGAATCCATGACCTTATACTTGCCAACAAAGTATTCTACTAAACTATGCTCCCAGTTCCCAAGGGATTTTTGACACATTCCAAAAGTGAAAATCTGCTGGGTGCTGGGGGCTCATACCTGTAATCCAGCTACACCCACTGAAGGCTGACATCTGACGATCCTTTCTCACGGTCAGTCTGCGCAGAAAACCCCATAAGACTCTTATCTCCCTCCAGTTAACCACCAGAAAACTGCTTTGTCCAGCTGTGTCCCCCACTGAGTCCCCTCTGTGTCACAACTGTGTCCCGCTGTGTCCTCACTGTGTCCCCCGCTGTCTCCCGCTTTGTCCCCCGCTGTATCCCGCACCCCACTGTACCACTGTGTCCTCGCTGTGTCCCCCACTGTGTCCAGCTGTGTCCTCCGTGTATCCCAAGCTGTGTCCTGCTGTGTCCCTCTGTGTTCCCGCTGTGTCCCGCTATGTTCCCGCAGTGTCCTCGCTGTGTCCCGCTGTGTCCCGCTTGTCCTCGCTGTGTCCCCCGCTGTGTCCCTTTGTGTCCCCAGCTGTGTACCCCGCTGTGTCCTGCTGTGTCCCCACTGTATCGACGCTGTGTCCTGCTGGGTCCCGCTGTGTCCTCGCTGTGTTCCCCGTTGTGTCCCGCTGTGTCCCCCGCTGTGTCCCCGCTGTGTCCCTGCTGTGTCCCTGCTGTGTCGCCGCTGTGTCCCGCTGTGTCCTGCTGTGTCCTCGCTGTGTCTCACGCTGTGTTCCGCTGTGTCCCCCGCTGTGTCCCGCTGTGTCCCGCTGTGTCCCCGCTGTGTCCCGCTGTGTCCCCTGCTGTGTCCCGCTGTGTCCCGCTGTGTCCCTGCTGTGACCCTCTCTGTCCCCGCTGTATTGACGCTGTGTCCCGGTGTGTCCGCGCTGTGTTTCCGGCTGTGTCCCGCTGTGTACCCCTCTGGGTCCCCTGCTGTGTTCCGCTGTGTCCCCTCTCTGTCCCCTGCTGTCCCCCGCTGTGTCCCCCGCTGTGTCTCACTGTGTCGCCCACTTTGTCCCACTGTGCCCCTGCAGTGTCCCCTCTGTGTCCCCACTCTGTCACACTGTGTCCCATGTTGTCCCGTTTTGTCCCCCGCTGTGACCTCACAGTGTTTCCCGCTGTGTCCCGCTGTGTCCTCGCTGTGTTCCCCGCTGTGTCCCGCTGTGTCCCCCGTTGTGTCCACCGCTGTGTCCCGCTGTGCCCTCGCTGGGTCCCCCACTGTGTCCTGCTGTGTCCCCCGCTGTGTCCCGCTGTGTCCCGCTGTGTCCGACTGTGTCCCCGCTGTGTCCCGCTGTGTCCCCGCTGTGTGCCCGCTGTGTCCCGCTGTGTACCCCGCTGTGTCTAGCTGTGTCCTTTTGTGTCACGCTGTTTCCCCGCTGTGTCCCTGCTGTGTCCCTCTGTGTACCCCGCTGTGTCCAGCTTTGTCCCCGCTGTGTCTCGCTGTGTCCCACGCTCTGTCCCACCCTGTGTCCCGAAGTGTCCCCCGCTGTGTCCCGCAGTGTCCCCCGCTGTGTCCCACTGTGTCCCCCGCTGAGTCCCCACTGTGTCACCTCTGTGTCCCGCTGTTTCCTCGCTGTGTCCCCTGCCGTTTCCCTCTCTGTCCCTCGCTGTGTCTCACGCTTTGTCCCCGCTGTGTCCCGCTGTGTCCCGCTGTGCCCCCACTGTGTCCCGTTGTATCCACAGTGTGTACCACGCTGTGTAACGCTGCCTCCCCGCTTGA
>NW_012317843.1:0-1899 GCF_000151885.1 Dipodomys ordii
TCAGCAGGGGACATAGCGGGGGACAAATGGGACACACAGGACACAGCGGGACACAGTGGGGACACTGGGGGACACAGTGGGACATAGTGGGGGACCCAGCGGGACACAGGGGGACCCAGCAGGACCCAGCGGGGAAACAGCGGGGACACAATGGGACACACCAAGGACACAGCGGGACACAGTGGGGGACACAGTGGGACACAGCAAGGCACAACGGGGTCACAGCAGTGGACACAGCGGGACACAGCGGGGGACACAGCCAGACACAGCAGGGGACACAGCGGGACACAGTGGGGGACACAGCAGGGGACACATTGGGACACAGTGGGGGACACAGCGGGACACAGCGGGGACACAGCTGGACACAGTGTGGTACAGAGCCGGACACAGCAAGGCACAACGGGGTCACAGCAGTGGACACAGCCGGACAAAGCGGGGCACAGAGCGGGACAGAGCGGGGATACAGCAGGTGCCACAGATGGACACAGCGGGACACAGCGTGACACAGCAGGGGACACAGCGAGGACACATTGGGACACAGCGGGTACACAGCGGGACTCAGCGGGGGACACAGCAGGACACAGCGGGACACAGTTTGACACAGTGGGGCACAGCAAGGACACAGCGAGGGACACAGCAGGGGACACAGCGGGACACCGCAGGGGACACAGGGAGGATACAGCGGGACACAGCAGGGGACACAGCGGAACCCAGCGAGGGACACAGCGGGGGACACAGTGGGACACAGCGGGGTACACAAAGAGGACCCAGCGGGACCCAGCGGGACATAGCTTCGATACAGCGGGGACACAGCGGGACACAGCGGGGTACACAGCTGGGGACACAACGGGACATAGTGGGGGACATAGCGGGATACAGCGGGACACAGCGGGACACAGCGGGACACAGCGGGGCACAGTTGGGACAAAGTGGGCGACACAACGGGGAACAGAGCAGGACACAGCAGGGGACACATCGAGGACACAGCGGGACACAGCGGGGACACAGTTGGGACACAGCGGGGGACACTGAGGGGCACAAACGGGACAACACGGAACACAACGGGACACAGTGGGATAAAGCGGGACACTGCGTGGATACAGCGGGACACAGCGGGGGACACAGCAGGACACAGCGGGACACAGAGGGGGACAAGGCGGGACACAGCGGGGGACAGAGCGGGGGACACAGCGAGACACAACGGGTACAAAGCGAGAAACAGCATATTACACAGTGGAACACAGCGGGCACACAGCCGGAATACAACGGGACACAGTGGGGAAAGAGCGGGACAAAGCGTGACACAGCGGGAAACAGCGGGGTACACAGCGGGACACACGGGGGACACAGCGGGGTACACTGCGGGACACACGGTGGACACAGCAAGGACACAGCGGGACACAGTGACGACACAGCGGGACACAGCGGGGGAAACAGCGGGACACAATGTGGACACAGCAGTGGACACAGCGGGACACAGCGGGGGACAGAGGGGGACACAGCGGGGGACACAGCGAAGACACGTTGGGACACAGCGGGGACACAGCGGGACTCAGCGAGGGACACTGCAGTACACAGAGGGACACAGCGGGACACAGAGGGGGACATAGTGGGACAGAGCGGGGGACACAGCAGGGACACAGAGGAACTCAGCGGGACACAGCGGGGGACACAGGGGGGACACAGCGGGACACAGGGGGGGATACAGCGAGGACACATTGGGACACAGCGGGGACACAGCGGGACTCAGCGGGGGACACAGCAGTACACAGCGGGACACAGCAGTGACACAGCTAGACAAAGCGGGGTACACAGCGGGACACACCGGGCACACAGCAGGGACACAGCGGGACACACCGGGACACAGTGGAGAAAGAGCGGGACACAGCATGACACAGC
>NW_012317844.1:0-1899 GCF_000151885.1 Dipodomys ordii
AAGCAGAAGGAGCAGCAGAAGGAGAAGCAGAAGGAGCAGCAGAAGGTATGAAGCAGAGGAAGGAGAAGCAGAAGCAGAAGAAGGAGAAGCAGAAGAAGAAGCAGAAGGAGAAGCAGGAGAAGCAGAAGAAGCAAAAGCAGAAGGAGAAGCAGAAGTAGAAGAAGGAGAAGGAGAAGGAAGGGCAGCCGAAGCAATATGAGAAGCAGAAGGAGAAGCAGAAGAATGAGAAGAAGAAAGAGAAGCAGGAGAAGCACAAATGCAGAAGCAGGAGGAGCAGAAACAGAAGATACAGAAGAAGAAGAAGAAGAAGAAGAAGAAGAAGAAGAAGAAGAAGAAGAAGAAGAAGAAGAAGAAGAAGAAGAAGAAGAAGAAGAAGAAGAAGAAGAAGAAGAAGAAGAAGAAGAAGAAGAAGATGAAGAAGAAGAAGAAGAAGAAGAAGAAGAGGAAGAAGAAGAAGAAGAAGAAGAAGAAGAAGAAGAAGAAGAAGAAGAAGAAGAAGAAGGAGAAGCAGTAGAAGCAGAAGAAGAAGAAGCAGGAGAAGCAGAAGCAGAAGAAAAGAATAAGCAAAGAAGCAGAAGCAGAAGCACTGGGAGAAGCAGAAGAAGGAGAAGGAGAAGGAGCAGCAGAAGGAGAAGCAGAAGCAGAAAGAGAAGCAGAAACAGAAGGAGAACACGAAGGAGAAGCAGGAGAATCAGAAGAAGCAGAAGTAGAAGCAGAAAGAGGAGAAGAAGGAGAAGCAGAAGTAGAATCAGAAGAAACAGAAGAAGAAGCAGAAGAAACAGAAGCCAAAGAAACAGAAGAAGGATAAGAGCAGAAGCAGAAGCAGAGGGAGAAGGAGAAGTAGAAGGAGAAGCAGAAAGAGAAGCAGGAGAAGCAGAAGAAGCAGGAGAAGCAGAAGAAACAGGAGAAGGCGAAGAAGCAGAAGCAGAATCTGAAGCAGAAGGAGAAACAGAAGACGCACAATCTAAAGCAGAAACAGAAGAAACAGTAATAGTAGAATAAGCAGAAGCAGAAGCAGCAAGAGAAGCAGAAGAAGAAGAAGTCGGAGAAGGCGAGAGAGAAGGATTAGGAGTAGGAGATGCAAAAGGATAAGCAGAAGCAGAAAGAGACGCAGAAGGAAATGCAGCACGAGAAGTAGGAGAAGCAGGAGAAGCAGAAGCAGGAGAAGCAGAAGAAACAGAAGACGCAGAAGCAGAATGAGAAGATAAGGAGAAATTGAAGCAGAAGCAGAAGGAGAAGCAGAAGCAAAAGGAGAAGCAGAAGAAGAAGGAGAAGCAAAACGAGAAGCTGGAGAAGCAGAAGCAGGAGAAGCAGAAGCAGAAGAAACAGGAGAAGGACAAGAAGCAGAAGCAGAAGGAGAAGCAGAAACAGAAGGAGAAGCAGAAAGAGAAGGAGGGGAAGCAGAAGAAGCAGAAGCAGGAGAAGCAGAAGCATAAGAATCCGAAGAAGCAGAAGCAGAACCTGAAGCAGAAGGAGAAGCAGAAGAAACAGAAGAAGTAGAAGCAGTAGCAGTTGTAGCACAAGCAGAAGGAAAAGCAGAAGGAATAGCAGAAGAACAAGAAGGAGAAGGAGAAACAGAAGGAGCAGCAGAAGGAGAAGCAGAAAGAGAAGCAGGTAAAGCAGAAGAAGAAGAAGCAGAAGGAGAATCAGAAGGAGAAGCTGAAGAAGAAGAAGGAGAAGCAGAAGAAGATGCAGAAGGAGAAGCAGAAGAAGCAGAAGCAGAAGGAGAAGAAGGAAAAGCAGAAGAAGCAGAAGCAAAAGGAGAAGCAAAAGAAGGAGAAGGAGAAGCAGAAGCAGAAGAAGAAGCATAAGGACAAGCACAAGAAGAAGGAGATGCAGAAGGAAAAGCAGGAGAAAGAGAAGAAGCAGAAGCTGAAGGAGAAGCAGAAGTAGGAGATG
>NW_012317845.1:0-1899 GCF_000151885.1 Dipodomys ordii
TCACGTGGTGTCCCGCTTTGTCCCCCGCTGTGTCCCCCGCTTAGTCCCCGCTGTGTCACCGCTGTGTCCCGCTGTTTCCTCGCTGTGTCCCCCGCTGTCTCCCGCTCTGTCCCCCGCTGTGTCTCACGCTTTATCCCCGCTGTGTCCCACTGTGTCCCGCTGTGTCCCGCTGTGCCCCAACTGTGTCCCGTTGTGTCCACAGCTGTGTACCACGCTGTGTAACGCTGTGTCCCCGCTGTATCGACGCTGTGTCCCGCTGTGTCCTCGCTGTGTTCCCCGCTGTGTCCCGCTGTGTGCCCCGCTGTGTCCCCTGCTGTGTCCTCGCTGTGTCCCCCGCTGTGTCCCGCTGTGTCCTCGCTGGATTACCCGCTGTTTCCTGGTGTGTCCCCCGCTGTGTCCCGCTCTGTCCCTGCTGTGTCCCGTTGTGTCCCGCTGTGTCCCGCTGTGTGCTTGCTGTCCCCCGCTGTGTCCCCGCTGTGTCCCCGCTGTGTCCTGCTGTGTCCCTGTGTGTCCTCGCTCTCCCCTGCTGTGTCCCGCTGTGTTCCCGCTGTGTCGACGCTGTGTCCCGCTCTGTTCTCACTTTGTCCCCGCTGTGTCCCGCTCTTTCCTGCTGGGTCCCCGCTGTGTCCCGCTGAGTCCCCACTGTGTCCCGCTCTGTTCCACTGTGTCCCGCTTTGTCCCTGACTGTGTCCCCTGCTGTGTCCTTCGCTGTGTCACACTGTGTCCCACTGTGTCCCGCTGTGTCCCGCTGTGTCCCCTGCTGTGTCCCATTGTGTCCCCAGCTGTGTCCCCCCTGTGTCTCTGCTTTGTCCCTCCTGTGACCCGCTTTTGTCCTCGCTATGACCCCCGCTGTGTCCCGCTGTGTCCGTGCTGTGTCCCCCGCTGTGTGCTGCTGTGTCCTCGCTCTGTCCCCCGCTGTGTCTACTGCTGTGTCCCCACTGTGTCCCTCTGTGTACCTCGCTGTGTCCAGCTTTGTCCCCGCTGTGTCTCGCTGTGTCCCACGCTGTGTCCCCCACTGTGTCCTGCTGTGTCCCCCGCAGTGTCCCGCTGTGTCCCGCTGTGTCCCCCGCTGGGTTCCCCACTGTGTCCCGCTGTGTGCCCCACTGTGTCCCCCGCTGTGTCCTCGCTGTGTCCCCCGCTGTGTCCCGCTGTGTCCTCGCTGGGTTCCCCGATGTGTCCCGCTGTGTCCCCCGCTGTGTCCTGCTGTTTCCCGCTGTTTCCCGCTCAGTCCTTGCTGTGTCCCGCTGTGTCCCGCTGTGTCCCCCGCTGTGTCCCGGCTGTGTCCCGCTGTTTCACGCTGTGTCCTGCTGTGTCCTTGCTGTGTCCCCCGCTGTGTTCCGCTGTGTCCTCGCTGTGTCCCCCGCTGTGTCCCCATGTGTCCCCAGCTGTGTACCCCGCTGTGTCCCTGCTGTATGGACGCTGTGTCCCACTGGGTCCCGCTGTGTCCTTGCTGTGTTCCCCGCTGTGTATCGCTGTGTACCACTCTTTGTCCCCCGCTGTGTCCCACTGTGTCCCGCTGTGTACTTCTGTGTCCCCCGCTGAGTACCGGTGTGTCCCCGCTGAATGCCAATGTGTCCTCGCTGTGTCCCCCGTTGTGTCCCGCTGTGTCCCCCCTTGTGTCCCCCACTGTGTCCCGCTGTGTCCCGCTGTGTCCCCCGCTGTGTCCCCCGCTGTTTCAGGCTGTGTCCTCCGCTTTGTCACCGCTGTGTCCCGCTGTGTTCTCGCTGTGTCCCCCGCTGTCTCTCGCTCTGTCCCCTGCTGTGTCTCACGCTTTGTCCCCGCTGTGTCCAACTGTGTCCTGTTGTGTCCCGCTGTGCCCCCACTGTGTCCCGTTGTGTCCACAGCTGTGTACTACGCTGTGTAACGCTGTGTCCCCGCTGTATCGACGCTGTGTCCCGC
>NW_012317846.1:0-1898 GCF_000151885.1 Dipodomys ordii
TCTCTCTCTCTCTCTCTCTCTCTCTCTCTCTCTCTCTCCTTCTCTCTCTCCTTCTCTTCTCATCTCTCTCTCCTCTCTCTCTCTCTCTCTCTCTCTCTCTCTCTCTCATCTCTCTCTCGTCTCTTCTTCTTCTTCTTCTCTTCTTCTTCTTCTTCTTCTTCTTCTTCTTCTTCTTCTTCTTCTTCTTCTTCTTCTTCTTTTTCTTCTTCTTCTTCTTCTTCTTCTTCTTCTTCTTCTTCTTCTTCTTCTTCTTCTTCTTCTTCTTCTTCTTCTTCTTCTTCTTCTTCTTCTTCTTCTTCTTTTTCTTCTTCTTCTTCTTCTTCTTCTTCTTCTTCTCCTTCTCCTTCTTCTTCTCTTTATTCTGCTTCTTCTTTTCCTGCTTCTTCTGCTTCTACTCCTTCTCTTTCTTCTTCTCATTCTGGTTCTGCTTCTCCTTCTGCTTAACCTATTGCTTCTGCGGCTCTTCCTTCTCCTGCTCCTACTTCTACTTCTCCTTCTGCTTCTGCTTCTTCTCCTTCTCCTGCTTCTCCTTCTGCATCTTCTTCTGCTTCTGCTTCTCCTTCTGCTGCATCTTCTGCTTCTGTTTCTCCTTCTGCTTCTTTTGCTTCTCCTTCTGATTCTCCTTCTCCTTCTGCTTCTGTTTCTCTTTCTCCTTCTTGTTCTCCTGCTTTTCCTTCTGGTTCTCCTTCTGCTGCAACTGCTACTGTTTCTGCTTCTTCTGTTTCTTCTTCTTCTCCTTCTGCTTTTGATTCTCTTTCTGCTTCTGCTTCTCCTTCAGCTTGTGTTTCTGCTTCTCCAGATTCTGCTTCTTCTGCTTCTCCTGCTTCTCCTTCTGCTTCAGGTTCTGCTTCTGCTTCTTCGGATTCTTATGCGTCTGCTTCTCCTGCTTCTGCTTCTTCTGCTTCCCCTCCTTCTCTTTCTGATTCTCCTTCTGTTTCTGCTTCTCCTTCTGCTTCTGCTTCTTGTCCTTCTCCTGTTTCTTCTGCTTCTGCTTCTCCTGTTTCTGCATCTCCTGCTCCTTCTTCTGCTTTACTATCTGCTTCTTCTTCTGTTTCTCCTTCTCCTTCTCCTTCTCTTTCTTTTGCTTTTCCTTCTGCTTCTCCTTCTGCTTCTGTATCTTCTGCTTCTTCTCCTACTGCCTCTGCTTCTTCTTTTTCTTCTGCTTCTCCTTCTGCTTTTGCTTCTCTTACTGCTTCTGCTTCTCCTTCTGTTTCTCCAGGTTCTGCTTCTTCTGCTTCTCCTGCTTCTCCTTCTGCTTCAGGTTCTACTTCTGCTTCTTCGGCTTCTTCTGCTTCTGCTTCTCCTGCTTCTCTTTCTGCTTTTCCTTCTGTTTCTGCTTCTCCTGCTTCTGCTTCTTCTCCTTCTTCTGTTTCTTCTCCTTCTGCTTCTCCTGCTTCTGCTTCTCATGCTTCTCGTTCTGCTTCTCTTTCTGCTTCTCTTTCTGCTTCTCCTTCTCCTTCTTTTGCTTCTCCTTCTCCTTCTGCTTCTCCTTCTGCTTCTGCTTCAATTTCTCCTTCTGCTTCTCATTCTGCTTCTGCGTCTTCTGTTTCTTCTGCTTCTCCTGCTTCTGCTTATTCTGCTTCTCCTACTTCTCGTGCTGCTTCTCCTTCTGCTTCTCTTTCAGCTTCTGCTTATCCTTTTGCTTCTCCTACTCCTAATCCTTCTTTCTCGCCTTCTCCGTCTTCTTCTTCTGCTTCTCCTGCTGCTTCTGCTTCTGCTTATTCTATTATTTCTGTTTCTTCTGCTTCTGCTTCAGATTGTTCTTTTTCTGTTTCTCCTTCTGCTTCAGATTCTGCTTCTGCTTCTTCGGCTTCTCCTGTTTCTTCTGCTTCTGCTTCTCCTGCTTCTTCTGCTTCTCCTACTTCTCGTGCTGCTTCTCCATCTGCTTCTCTTCATGA
>NW_012317847.1:0-1898 GCF_000151885.1 Dipodomys ordii
CTGCTGTGTCCTCCCTGTGGCCCCGCTGTGTCCCGCTGTGTCCCGGTTGTGTCCCGCTGGGTCCCCTGCTGTGTCATTGCTGTGTCCCGCTGTGTTCCACTGTGTCCCGCTGTGTCCTTGCTGTGTCTCCCGCAGTGTCCCGCAGTGTCCTCGCTGTGTCCCCCGCTGTGTCCTGCTTTGTCCACTGCTGTGTCCCGCTGTGTACCCCTCTGTGTCACCCGCTCTGTCCCTGCTGTGACCCGCTGTGTCCCGCTGTGTCCCGCTGTGTACTGCTGTGTCCCCCGCTGAGTCCCGCTGTGTCCCCGCTGTGTCCCAATGTGTCCTCTCTTTGTCCCCCCCTGTGTCCCGCTGTGTCCCCCCTGTATCCCCCGCTGTGTTTCACGCTTTATCCAGTCTGTGTCCCACTCTGTCCCGCTGTGTCCCGCTGTGCCCACACTGTGTCCCGTTGTGTCCACAGCTGTGTACCCCGCTGTGTCCCGCTGTGTCCCCGCTGTATCGACGCTGTGTCCCACTGGGTCATGCTGTGTCCTCCCTGTGTTCCCCGCTGTGTCCTGCTGTGTCCCCACTGTGTGCCCGCTGTGTCCCGCTGTGTACTTCGTTGTGTCCAGCTGTGTCACCGCTGTGTCCTCGCTGTGTCCCCCGCTGTGTCCCACTGTGTCCTCACTGTGTCCCCCTCTGTGTCCCGTTGTGTCCCCCGCTATGTCCCGCTGGGTCCAGCTGTGTCCCGCTCTGTCCCCGCTTTGTGCCCGCTGTGTCCCGCTGTGTACTCCCTTGTGTCCAGCTGTGTCACCACTGTGTCCCGCTGTGTCCTCTCTTTGTCTCCACTGTCCCATGCTGTGTCCCCAGCTGTGTCCCGCTGTGTCCCCCGCTTTGTCACGCTGTGTCGACGCAGTGTTCCCTCTGTGTCCTGCTGTGTCACACTGTGTCCCATGGTGTCCCGATTTTCCCCCCGCTGTTTCCCCCGCTGAGTCCCCTTTGTGTCCCCATTGTGTCCCGCTGTGTCCCGCTGTGTCCTCGCTGTGTCCCCCGCTGTGTCCCGCTGTATCCCCGCTGTGTCCCAAGCTGTGTCCCGCTGTGTCCCGCTGTGTACCCCGCTGTGTCCCGCAATGTTCCCGCAGTGTCCCCGCTGTGTCCTGCTGTGTCCCACTGTGTCCTCGCTGTGTCCCCCGCTGTGTCCCGTTGTGTCCCCAGCTGTGTACCCCGCTGTGTACCGCTGTGTCCCCGCTGTTTCGATGCTGTGTCTTGCTGTGTCCCACTGTGTCCTCGCTGTGTCCCCCACTGTGTTCTGCTGTGTAACCCGCTGTGTCCCGCTGTGTCCCCCGCTGTGTCCCGCTGTGTCCCCGCAGGGTCACCGCTGTTTCGCGCTGTGTCCCGCTGTGTTCCATGGTGTCCCGCTTTGTCCCCCGCTGTGTCCCCAGCTGAGTCCCCACTGTGTCCCGCTGTGTCCCGCTGTGTCCTTGCTGTGTCTCCCGCTGTCTCCCGCTCTGTCCCCCGCTGTGTCTCACGCTTTATCCCGTCTGTGTCCCACTCTGTCCCGCTGTGTCCTGCTGTGTCCACCACTGTGTCCCTTTGTGTACCCAGCTGTGTAACCCGCTGTGTAACGCTGTGAATCCCGCTGTATCGAGGCTATGTCACGCTGGGTCCCACTGTGTCCTTGCTCTGTTATTCGTGGTATCCCCCTCTGTCCCCCGCTGTGTCCCCCGCTCTGTCCTACTGTGTCCCCCGCTGTGTCCCGTTGTGTCCTACTGTGTCCCGTGGTGTCCCGCATTTTTCCCACTATGTCCCCTGCTGAGTCCCCTCTGTTTCCACGCTGTGTCCAGCTGTGTCCTCGCTGTGTCCTCTGCTGTCTCCCGCTTTGTCCTACGCTGTGTCCTACTGTGTCCCAATGTGTCCCTGCA
>NW_012317848.1:0-1898 GCF_000151885.1 Dipodomys ordii
TTCTGCTTCTCCTGCATCTACTGCTTCTCCTTATGCTTCTCCTTATGCTTTTCCTTATGGTTCTCCTTAAGCTTCTCCTCCTCCTCCTCCTCCTCCTTCTTCTTCTTCTTCTTCTTCTTCTTCTTCTTCTTCTTCTTCTTCTTCTTCTTCTTCTTCTTCTTCTTCTTCTTCTTCTTCTTCTTCTTCTTCTTCTCTTTCTTCTGCTTCTACTTTTCCTGCTTCTTCTGCTTCTACTGCTTCTCTTTCTGCTTCTCATTCTGCTTCTCCTTCTGCTTCTCCTATTGCTTCTGCGGCTCTTCCTTCTCCTTCTCCTACTTCTCCTTCTGCTTCTGCTTCTTCTGCTTCTCCTGCTTCTCCTTCTGCATCTTCTTCTGCTTCTGCTTCTCCTTCTGCTTCACCTTGTGCTGCTTCTTCTGCTTCAGTTTCTCCTTCTGCTTCTCCTTCTGCTTCTTCTGCTTCTCCTTCTGATTCTCCTTCTCCTTCTGCTTCTGTTTCTCTTTCTCCTTCTTGTTCTCCTGCTTTTCCTTCTGCTTCTCCTTCTGGTGCAACTGCTACTGCTTTTGCTTCTTCTGTTTCTTCTGCTTCGCCTTCTGCTTTGGATTCTCTTTCTGCTTCTGCTTCTCCTTCAGCTTGTCATTCTGCTTCTCCACATTCTGCTTCTTCTGCTTCTCCTTCTGCTTCAGGTTCTGCTTCTGCTTCTTCGGATTCTTATGCTTCTGCTTCTCCTGCTTCTGCTTCTTCTGCTTCCCCTCCTTCTCTTTCTGCTTCTCCTTCTGTTTCTGCTTCTCCTTCTGCTTCTGCTTCTGCTTCTTGTCCTTCTCCTGTTTCTTCTGCTCCTGCTTCTGCTTTTTCTGCTTTTCCTGCTTCTCTTTCTTCTTCTCCTTCTGCTTCTGCTTCTCCTTCGGCTTCTGCTCCTTCTCCTTCTTCTGTTTCTTCTTCTGCTTCTCCCGCTTCTGCTTCTTCTGCTTCTCCTGCCTCTCGTTCTGCTTCTCTTCGTCGGCTTCAGTTTCTACTTCTGCTTCTGCTTCTTCTCTTTAGTTCTTCTCCTTCTGCTTCTGCTTCTTCTGCTTCTCCTGCTTCTCCTTCTGCATCTCCTTCTGCTTGTGCTTTTCCTTGTGCTTCTTCTCCTTCTGCTTCTCCTATTCCTTCTTCTACTTCTCCGTCTGCTTCTGCTTCTTCTGCTTTTCCTGATTCTCTTTCTGCTTCTCCTTCGGCTTCTCCTTCTGTTTCTCCTTCTCCTTCTCGTTCTTCTGCTATTTCTTGTGCTTCTTTTTCTGCTTCTACATCTTCAGCTTCTTCTGCTACTGCTTCTGTTTCTTCTGCTTCTCCTTCTGCTTCTCCTTCAGCTTTTGCTTCTCTTTCTGCTTCTGCTGCTCCTTCTGCTTCTCCAGATTCTGCTTCTTCTGCTTCTCCTGCTTCTCCTTATGCTTCAGGTTCTGCTTCTGCTTTTTCGGATTCTTATGCTTCTGCTTCTCCTGCTTTTGCTTCTTCTGCTTCCCCTCCTTCTCTTTCTGCTTCTTCTTCCGTTTCTGCTTCTCGTTCTGCTTCTCCTTCATCTCCTTCTTCTGTTTCTTCTGCTTCTGCTTCTCCTGCTTCTGCTTCTCCTGTTTCTCGTCCTGCTTCTCTTTCTGCTTTTCTTTCTGCTTCTCCTTCTCCTTCTTCTGCTTCTCCTTCTGCTTCTGCTTCTGCTTCAATTTCTCCTTCTGCTTCTCATTCTGCTTCTGCGTCTTCTGTTTCTTCTGCTTCTCCTGCTTCTGCTTCTCCTGCTTCTCCTACTTCTCGTGCTGCTTCTCCTTCTGCGTCTCTTTCTGCTTCTGCTTATCCTTTTGCTTCTCCTACTCCTAATCCTTCTCTCTCGCCTTCTCCGTCTTCTTCTTCTCCTTCTCCTGTTGCTTCTG
>NW_012317849.1:0-1898 GCF_000151885.1 Dipodomys ordii
GAAGCAGAAGCAGAAGGAGAAGCAGAAACAGAAGTAGAAGCAGGAAGAGAAGGAGGGAAAGCAGAAGAAGCAGAAGCAGGAGAAGCAGAAGCATAAGAATGTTAAGAAGCAGAAGGAGATCTTGAAGCAGAAGGAGAAGCAGGAGAAGCAGAAGAAGCAGAATCTGAAGAAGCAGAATAAGAAGCAGAACGAGAAGCAGAAGCAGAAAGAGAATCAAAAGCAGAAGGAGAAGCAGAAGTAACAGAAGAAGTAGAAGCAGAAGCAGTTGTAGCAGAAGCAGAAGGAAAAGCAGAAGAACAAGAAGGAGAAGGAGAAACAGAAGGAGAAACAGAAGGAGAAGCAGAAAGAGACGCAGGTAAAGCAGACGAAAAAGAAGCAAAAGGAGAATCAGAAGGAGAAGCAGAAGAAGGAGAAGGAGAAGCAGAAGAAGATGCAGAAGGAGAAGCAGGAGAAGCAGAAGAAGCAGAAGCAGGAGGAGAAGCAGGAAAAGCAGAAGAAGCAGAAACAAAACGAGAAGCAAAAGAAGGAGAAGGAGAAGCAGAAGCAGAAGCAGAAGGAAAAGCACAAGCAGAAGGAGATGCAGAAGGAGAAGCAGGAGAAGCAGAAGAAGCAGAAGCTGAAGGAGAAGCAGAAGTAGGAGAAGGTGAAGGAGGAGAAGCAGAAGGAGAAGCAGAAGCAGAATGAGAAGCAGAAAGAGAAGCAGGAGAAGGACAAGAAGCAGAAGCAGGAGAAGCCGAAAGAGAAGAAGCAGAAGAAGCAGAAACATTAGCAGAAGGAGAAGCAGAAGCAGAAGGAGAAGCAGCAGAAGAAATAGAACCAGAAATTCAGGCAGGAGAAACAGAAGAAGCAGAAGCAGAAGCAGAAGCAGAAGCAAAAAGAGAAGCACAAGGAGTAGTAAAAGAAGCAGCAGAAGGAGAAGCAGCAGAAGAAGCAGAAAAACAAGCAGGAGAAGCAGAAGCAGAAAGAGAAGTAGAAGCAGAAGAAGCAGAACCAGAAGAAGAAGCAGTAGAAGCAGAAGAAGCAGAAGCAGGAGAAGCAGAAGCAGAAGAAAAAGAAGAAGCATAAGAAGCAGAAATAGAAGCAGAGGGAGAAACAGAAGAAGGAGAAGGAGCAGCAGAAGGTGAAGCAGAAGGAGATGCAGAAGCAGAAAGAGAAGCAGAAACAGAAGGAGAAGTTGGAGAATCAGAAGAAGCTGAAGCAGAAAGTGAAGCAGAAGAGGGAGAAGGAGAAGCAGAGCAGAAGGACAATCTGGTGATTCAGAAGAAGCAGAAGCGGGAGAAGCAGAAGAAGAAGAAGAAGAAACAGATGAAGGAGAAGGAGCAGAAGGAGAAGCAAAAGCAGAAGGAGAAGCAGAAATAGAAACAGAAGCAGAAGAAGCAGTTGCAGGAGAAGCAGAAGCAGAAGAAATAGAAGAAGCTGAAGAAGCAGAAGGAGAACCTGAAGCAGAAGGAGAAGCAGAAGCATCAGAAGCTGGAAAAGCAGAAGCAGAAGATACAGAACAAGCAGAAGAAGCAGAACGAGAAGCAGAAGAATAAGAAGGAGAAAGAGAAGGATTAGGAGTAGGAGGAGCAGAAGCAGAATTAGAAGCAGAAAGAGAAGCAGAAGGAGAAGCAGAAGGAGAAACAGAAGAAGCAGAAGCAGGAGAAGCAGAAGCAGAAGCAGAATGAGAAGCACAAGAAGGAGAAATTGAAGGAGAAGGAGAATGAGACGGAGAAGCAGAAGGAGAAGTAGGAGAAGCAGAAGAAGGAGAAGCAGGAGAAGCAGAAGCAGAAGAAACAGAAGAAGGAGAAGAGCAGAAGCAGAAGGAGAAACAGAAGCAGAAGGAGAAGCAGAAGAAGCAGAAGCTGAAGCCGAAGAAACTGAAAAAGCAGAAAAAGAAGAAGAAGAAGCAGGAAAAG
>NW_012317850.1:0-1898 GCF_000151885.1 Dipodomys ordii
TTGTCTCCACTGTCCCCCCGCTGTGTCCCCCGCTGTGTCCCGCTGTGTCCCGCTGTGTCCCCCGCTTTGTCCCGCTGTGTCGACGCAGTGTTCCCTCTGTGTCCTGCTGTGTCACACTGTGTCCCATGGTGTCCCGCTTTTTCCCCCGCTGTTTCCCCCGCTGAGTCCCCTTTGTGTCCCCACTGTGTCCCGCTGTGTCCCGCTGTGTCCTAGCTGTGTCCCCCCGCTGTGTCCCGCTGTGTCCCGCTGTGTCCTCGCTGTGTCCCCCGCTGTCTCCCGCTCTGTCCCCCGCTGTGTCTCACGCTTTATCCCTTCTGTGTCCCACTCTGTCCCTCTGTGTCCCGCTGTGCCCACACTGTGTCCCGTTGTGTCCACAACTGTGTATCCCGCTGTGACCCCGCTGAGTCCCCGCTGTGTTCCTGCTGTGTCCCCCGCTGTCTCCCACTCTGTCCCCCGCTGTGTCTTACGCTTTGTCCCCGCTGTGTCCCACTGTGACCCGCTGTGTCCCGCTGTGCCCACACTGTGTCCCGTTGTGTCCACAGCTGTGTACCACGCTGTGTAACGCTGTGTCCCCGCTGTATCTACGCTGTTCCTCGCTGTGTCCCGCTGTGTCCCCCGCTGTGTCCTCGCTGTGTCCCCAGCTGTGTCCCACTTTGTCCTAGCTGGGTCCCCCGCTGGGTCCCGCTGGGTCCCCCGCTGTGTAACACTGTGTTCCGCTGTGTCCCGCTCTGTCCCTGCTGTGTCCCGCTGTGTCCCGCTGTGTCCCCCTGTGTGCGCGCTGTGTCCCGCTATGTACTCCGTTCTGTCCAGCTGTTTCACCGCTGTGTCCCCCGCTGAGTCCCCTCGGTGTCCTGCTGTGTCCTCGCTGTGTGCCCCACTGTCTCCCACTTTGTCCCACGCTGTGTCCCACTGTGTCCTCGCTGTGTCGCCCGCTGTGTCCCGCTATGTCCCCGCTGTGTCCCAAGCTGTGTCCCGCTGTGTCCCGCTGTTTACCCCGCTGTGTCCTGCTATGTTCCCGCAGTGTCCCCCCTGTGTCCCTGCTGTGACCTGCTGTGTCCTCGATGTGTCCCCCGCTGTGTTCCGTTGTGTCCCCAGCTGTGTACCCCGCTGTGTCCCGCTGTGTCCTCACTGTATCGTCGCTGTGTCCCGCTGTGTCCCGCTGTGTCCCGCATTGTCCCCCGCTGTGTCCACCGCTGAGTCCCCGCTGTGTCCCCGCTGTGTCCCGCTCTGTCCTCCCTGTGTTCCCCGCTGTGTCCCGCTGTGTCCTGTGCTGTGTCCCGCTGTGTCTACTGCTGTGTTCCTGCTGTGTCCCGCTGTGTCCTGCTGTGTCCCCCTGTGTCCTCACTGTGTCCCACGCTGTGTTCCGCTGAGTACTTGCTGTGTCCCCCGATGTGCCCCGTTGTGTCCCCAGCTGTGTACCTCGCTGTGGCCCACTCTGTCCCCGCTGTATTGACGCTGTGTCCCGCTGGGTCCCGCTGTGTCCTCGCTGTGTCCACCGCTGTGTCCCGCTCTGACCACAGCTGTGTACCGCTATGTCCCCAGTTGTGTCCCACTGTGTCCCGCTGTGGCCCCCGCTGTGTCCCCCGCTGTGTCCCTCTGTGTCCCAAGCTGTCTCCCACTGTGTCCACTGCTGTGTCCCCGCTGTGTCCCGCTTTTTCCCCCGCTGTGTCCCGCTGTGTCCTCGCTGTGTCTCCCGCTGTGTCCCGCTGTGTCCTCGCTGTGTCCCCTGCTGTGTCCCGCTGTGTCCCCTGCTGCGTCCTGATGTGTCCCGCTTTGTCCCGCTGTGTCCCTGCTGTGACCCTCAGTGTCCCAGTGTGTCCCCGCTGTGGCCCCTCTGTGTCCCGCTGTGTCCCGCTCTGTCCCTGCTGTGTCCTGCTGAGTCACGCTGTGTCCCCACT
>NW_012317851.1:0-1898 GCF_000151885.1 Dipodomys ordii
CAGCGTGACACCAGCTGGGGACACAACGGGAACACAAGTGGGGACACAGCGGGACACAGCGGGAACACAGCAGGGGGACACAGCATGTACACAGCAGCGGGTCACAGCAAGGGCACAGCGGGACAGAGCGGGGGACAGAGCGGGACACACCTGGGGGACAGAGCGGGACACAGCGGGACACAGTGGGGGACTCTGGGGGGACACAGCGGGACCCAGCAGGACACTGCGTCGATACAGCGGGGACACAGCGGGACACAGCGGGGTACACAGCGGGACACAGCGGAACACAGCGAGGGACACAGCCAGGACACAGCGGGGGACAGAGCGGGACACAGCGGGACACAGCGGGGGATACAGGGGGACACAGCAGGACACAGAGGGGAACACAGCGGGACTCAGCGGGAGACACAGCAAGGACACAGCAGCGAGACAGGGTGTCACAGCGGGACACAGCGGGGAAACAGCGGGACACAGCGGGACACAGCGGAGGACACAGTTGGACACAGTGTGGGACACAGTGAGGACACAGTGGGACACAGTAGGGGACACAGCAAGGACACAGCGGGACACAGCGGGGGACACAGCCGGACACAGCGGGGAACACAGCGGGACACAGCGAGACACAGTGGGGGACACTATGGGGACACAGCGGGACACAGCGGGGGACACAGCGAGGACACATTGGGACACAGCGGATACACAACGGGACTCAGCGGGGGACACAGCAGTACACAGCGGGACATAGTGGGGAACACAGCGAGGACACAGCGGGACCCAGCGGGACACAGCGGGGGGCACAGCGGGACACTGCTGGGGACACAGCGGGACACAGCAGGGACACAGCTGGATACACTGGGACACAGCGGGGTCACAGCCGGACACAGCGGTGGACACAACGGGGGACAAAGCGGGACTCAGCAGGACACAGCGGCGACACAGCGGGAGACAAACCGGGACACAGCAGGGACACAGCGGGGGACACAGCGGGGAACACAGCGGGGGGAAAAGCGCGACACTAAAGGACACAGCGGGACAAAGCGTTGACAGAGCGGGGACACAGCCTGGAACACAGAGGGATACAACGAGGGACAGAGTGGGGACAAAGCGGGGGACACAGCGGGACACAGCGGGGACACAGCGTGAAACAACGGGACACAGCGGTGGAAACAGCGGGAACAGCGGGACACAGTGGGACACAGCGCGGACACAACGGGGGGCACAGCGGAACACAGCGGGACACAGCCTGGGACACATCGGGACACAGCGGGACACAGCGGGGGACACGGCGGGCGACACAGCAGCCACCCAGCGGGGAACACAGCGTGGACACAGCAGGACACAGTGGGACACAGCGGGACACAGCCGGAGACACAGCGGGGGACAGCGGGGACACTCTGTGGTACAGCGGTGACACAGCGGGACACAGATGGGGACAGCGGGGACACAGGGGGGGACACAGCGAGGACACAGCAGGACACAGTGGGAACCAGCGGGAAACAGCGAGACACAGCGGGGGACACAGATGGGGACAGCGGGGACACACCGGGGACAGCGGGGACACACCGGGGACAGTGGGAAACACAGCGGGACACAGTTGGACACAGCGGAATACAGCGCAGGACACAGCGGGCACACAGCCTGGAATACAGCGGGACACGTTGGGGACACAGCGGGACACAGCGGGACACAGCGGCGGGCACAGCGGGACACAGGGGTAACACAGCAAGGACACAGCGAAACACAGAGGGACACAGCGGGGACACAGCTGACACAGTGGGGGACACAGCGGGGGACACAGCGGTACACAGTGAGGGACACAGGGAGGAAACAGCGGGACACAACAGGGGACACAACGAGGACACATTGGGACACAGCGGGGACACAGCGGGACTCAGCTG
>NW_012317852.1:0-1898 GCF_000151885.1 Dipodomys ordii
GAGAAGGAGAAGGAGAAGCAGAAGGAGAAGCATTTTGGAGAAGCTGAAGAAGGAGAAGGAGAAGCAGAAAGAGAAGCAGAAAGAGAAGCAGAACGAGAAGCAGGAGAAGCAGAAGTTGGAGAAGCAGAAGCAGAAGAAACAGAAGGAGAAGAAGCAGAAGCAGAAGGAGAAGCAGAAACAGAAGGAAAAGCAGAAAGAGAAGCAGGAGAAGCAGAAGAAGCAGCAGCAGGAGAAGCAGAAGCAGAAGAAGCCGAAGAAGCAGAAGCAGAATCTGAAGCAGAAGGAGAAGCAGGAGAAGCAGAAGAAGCAGAATCTGGAGAAGCAGAAGGAGAAGCAGAAGCAGAAAGAGAAGCAAAAGCAGCAGGAGAAGCAGAAGGATAAGCAGAAGAAACAGAAGAAGCAGAGGCAGTAGAAGAAGAAGCAGAAGATGCAGAAGCAGAAGGAGAAGCAGAAGGAAAAGCAGAAGAACGAGAAGGAGAAGGAGAAACAGAAGGAGAAGCAGAAAGAGAAGCAGAAGAAGGAGCAGGAGAAAGAAAACAGCAGGAGAAGCAGAAAGAGCATCAGAAGGAGAAGCAGGAGATGCAGAAACAGGAGAAGCAGAAGCAGAAGAAACAGGAGAAGGACAAGAAGCACAAGCAGAAGGAGAAGCAGAAACAGAAGGAGAAGCAGAAAGAGAAGGATGGGAAGCAGAAGAAGCAGAAGCAGGAGAAGCAGAAGCATAAGAATCCGAAGAAGCAGAAGCAGAACCTGAAGAAAAGGAGAAGCAGGAGAAGCAGAAGAAGCAGAAGGAGAAGTAGAAGTAGGAGAAAGAGAAGGAAGAGCCGCAGAAGCAATAGGATTAGCAGAAGGAGAAGCAGAAGCAGAATGATAAGCAGAAAGAGAAGCAGAAGAAGCAGGAAAAGAAGAAGCAGAAGAAAGAGAAGAAGAAGAAGAAGAAGAAGAAGAAGAAGAAGAAGAAGAAGAAGAAGAAGAAGAAGAAGAAGAAGAAGAAGAAGAAGGAGGAGAAGAAGAAGAAGGAGAAGGAGAAGGAGAAGCAGAAGGAGAAGAAGTAGAAGCAGAAGAAGCAGAAGTAGGAGAAGCAGAAGCAGTAGAAAAAGAATAAGCATAAGAAGAAGAATCAGAGGGAGAAGCAGAAGAAGGAGAAGGAACAGCAGAAAGAGAAGTAGAAGGAGAATCAGAAGGAGAATCAGAAGAAGGAGTAGCAGAAGCAGAAGAAGCAGCAGAAGGAGAAGCAGAAGCAGAAAAAGATGCAGAACGAGAAGCAGGAGAAGCAGAAGAATCAGAAGCAGAAGGAGAAGCAGAAGTAGGAGAAGGAGAAGGAGAAGAAATTGCAGCAGAAGCAATAGGAGAAGCAGAAGGAGAAGCAGAAGCAGAATGAGAAGCAGAAAGAGAAACAGTAGAAGCAGAAGAAGCAGGAGAAGCAGAAGCAGAAGAAACAGAAGAAGCCCAAGAACCAGAAGGAGAACCTGAAGCAGAAGGAGAAGCAGAAGCAGCAGAAGCTGGAAAAGCAGAAGCAGAAGAAACAGAACAAGCAGAATCTGGAGAAGCAGAACGAGAAGCAGAAGAAGAAGAAGGAGAAAGAGAAGGATTAGGAGTAGGAGGAGCAGAAGCAGAATAAGAAGCAGACACAGAAGGAGAAGCAGAAGGAGAAACAGAAGAAGCAGAAGCAGGAGAAGCAGAAGAAGAATGAGAAGCACAAGAAGGAGAAATTGAAGGAGAAGGAGACGGAGAAGCAGAAGGAGAAATAGGAGAAACAGAAGAAGAAGAAGCAGGAGAAGCAGAAGCAGAAGAAACAGAAGAAGGAGAAGAGCAGAAGCAGAAGCAGAAGGAGAAGCAGAAGCAGAAGGAGAAGCAGAAAGAGAAGCAGGAGAACCAGAAGAAGCAGGAGAAGCAGAAGC
>NW_012317853.1:0-1898 GCF_000151885.1 Dipodomys ordii
TCTGTCCCCCGCTGTGTCCCGCTGTATGCTGGTGTGTCCCGCTTTGTCCCCCGCTGTGTCCCGCTGTTTCCCACTGTGCCCCTGCTGTGTCCCCGCTGTGTCCCACTATGTACCCCGCTGTGTCTCACTGTGTCCCGCTGTGTGCCCCATTTGTTCCCCTCTGTGTCCTGCTGTGTCCCCGCTGTGTAACGCTGTGTCCCCCATTGTGTCCCGCTGTGTCCCCCTTTGTGTCCCGCTGTGTCCTTGCTGTGTCCCCCACTGTGTCCCCGCTGTGACCCAATGTGTCCCTGCTGTGTCCCCCGCTGTGTCCCGCTGTGTCCCGCTGTGTCTCCAGCTGTGTCCCCCGCTGTGTCCCGCTCTTTCCCGCTGTGTCCCGCTGTGTCCTTGCCGTGTCCCCATTTGTGTCCCGCTGTGTCCTCTCTGTGTCCCCCGCTGTGTCCCGCTGTGCCCCCATGTGTCACGCTGTGTCCTCAATGTGTATCCCTCTGTGTCCCGCTGTGTCCTCGCTGTGTCCCACACTGTGTCCCCACTGTGACCCGCTGTGTCCCTGCTGTGTCCCTGCTGTGTCCCGCTGTGTCCCGCTGTGTCCCGCTGTGTCCCCAAAGTCCCCCGCTGTGTCCCGTTGTGTCCCCGCTGTCTGCATGTTTGTCCCCGCTGTCCCCCGCTGTGTCCCCGGCTGTGTCCCCCGCTGTGTCCCGCTCTTTCCCGCTGTGTCCCGCTGTGCCCTTGCTGTGTCCCCATTTGTGTCCCGCTGTGTCCTCTCTGTGTCCCCCGCTGTGTCCCGGTGTGTCCCCATGTGTCACGCTGTGTCCTCTCTGTGTATCCCTCTGTGTCCCGCTGTGTCCTCGCTGTGTCCCACACTGTGTCCCACACTGTGTCCCCGCTGTGACCCGCTGTGTCCCTGCTGTGTCCCTGCTGTGTCCCGCTGTGTCCCGCTGTGTCCCGCTGTGTCCCCGATGTCCCCCGCTGTGTCCTGTTGTGTCCCCGCTGTCTGCATGTGTGTCCCTGCTGTCCCCCGCTGTGTCCCCCGCTGTGTCCCGCTGTGTCCTCGCTGTGTCCCCAGCTGTATCCCGCTGTGTCCCCCACTGTGTCCCCCACTGTGTCCCGCTGTGTCCCCGCTGTGTCCCGATGTGTCCCCGCTGACCGACGGTGTGTCACCGCTGTCCTCCCCTGTGTCCTCCGCTGTTTCCCGCTGTGTCCTCGCTGTGTCTCACTCTGTCCCCGCTTTGTCTCCGCTGTGACCCGCCCTGTCCCTGGTGTGTCCTCGCTGTGTAACCGCTGAGTCCCTCTGTGTCCCCGCTGTGTCCCACTGTGTCCCCGCTGTGTCCCCGCTGTGTCCCCGCTGTGTCCCCGCTGTGTCCTGCTGTGTCCCCGCTGTGTCCCCTCTGTGTCTAAATGTGTACCGCTGTGTCTGTCTCTGTGTACACCACTGTGTCCTGCTGTGTCTCCCGCTGTGTCCCACTGTGTTCCGCTGTGTGCCCCCTTTGTTCCTCTCTGTCTCCTGCTTAGTCCCCTGCTGTGTCCCCGCTGTGTCCTGCTGTGTCGCCGCTGTGTAACGCTGTGTCCCCCTTTGTGTCCCGCTGTGTCCCCCGCTGTGTCCTTGCTGTGTCCCTTGGTGTCCCGCTGTGTACCCCGCAGTGTCCTGCTGTGTCGCCCGATGTGTCCCGCTGTGTCCCGCTGTGTCCACACTGTGTCCCGCTGTGTCCCCGCTGTGTCCCCTGCTGTGTCCCGCTGTGTCCCCGGCTGTGTCCCCCGCTCTGTCCCACTCTTTCACGCTGTGTCCTGCTGTGTCCTTGCTGTGTCCCCATTTGTGTCCCGCTGTGTCCTCGCCTGGTCCCCCGCTGTGTCCTGCTGTGTCCCCACGTGTCACGCTGTGTCCTCGCTGTGTATCCCTCTGT
>NW_012317854.1:0-1898 GCF_000151885.1 Dipodomys ordii
ATCTCCCGCTTTGTCTCCCGCTGTGTTCCGCTGTGTCCCGCTGCGTCCTTGCTGTGTCCTCCGCTGTGTCCCGCTGTGCCCCCCCTATGTCCACAGCTGTGTTCCGCTGTGTCCCGCTCTGTACCCCGCTGTGTCCCGCTGTGTCCTCGCAGTGTCCCGCTGTGTCCTGCTGTGTCCTCGCTGTGTCCCCCGCTGTGTCCTGTTGTGTCCCCAGCTGTGTACCTCGCTGTGTCCCGCTGTGTCCCCGCTGTATCGAGGCTGGGTCCCGCTGGGTCCCGCTGTGTCCTCCCTGTGTCCCCTGCTGTGTCCCGCTGTGTCCGCCATTGTGTCCCGTTGTGTCTACTGCTTTGTCCCCACTGTGTCCCGCTGTGTCCTCGCTGTGTCCCACGCTGTGTTCCGCTGTGGCCTCGCTTTTTTCCCTGCTGTGTACCGCTATGTACCCCTCTGTGTCCCCCGCTGTGTCTCTCTGTGTCCCCCGCTGTGTCCATGCTCTTTCCCCTCTGTGTCCCGCTGTGTCCAGCTGTGTACTGCTGTGTCCCCCTCTGAGTCCCCGCTGTGTCCCAATGTGTCCTCGCTCTGTCCCCCGCTGTGTACCTCTGTGTCCTTCCTGTGTCCCATGCTGTGTCCCGCTGTGTCCCGCTGTGTCCCCGCTGTGTCCCCCACTATGTCCCGCTTTGTCCCCCGCTGTGTCCCGCTCTGTCCTTGCTGTGTCCCCCACTGTGTGCCGCTGTGTCCTCGCTGTGTCCCCCGCTGTGTCGCGCTGTGTCCTTTTTGTGTCACGCTGTTTCCCCGCTGTGTCCCTGCTGTGTCCCTCTGTGTACCCCGCTGTGTCCAGCTTTGTCCCCGCTGTGTCTCGCTGTGTCCCACGCTCTGTCCCACATTGTGTCCCGCAGTGTCCCCCGCTGTGTCCCGCTGTGTCCCCCGCTGAGTCCCCGTTGTGTCACCGCTGTGTCCCGCTGTGTCCTCGCTGTGTCCCCTGCTTTCTCCCTCTCTGTCCCCCGCTGTGTCTCACACTTTGTCCCTGCTGTGTCCCACTGTGTCCCGCTGTGTCCGGCTGTGCCCCCACTGTGTCCCGTTTTGTCCAAAGCTGTGTACCACGCTGTGTAACGCTGTGTCCCCGCTGTATCGACGCTGTGTCCCGCTGTGTCCTCGCTGTGTTTCCCGCTGTGTCCTGCTGTGTCCCCCGCTGTGTCCCCCGCTGTGTCCTCGCTGTGTCCCCTGCTGTGTCCCGCTGTGTCCTCACTGGGTCCCCAACTGTGTCCCGCTGTGTGCCCTGCTGTGTCCTGCTCTGTCCGGCTGTGTCCCGCTCTGTCCCCGCTGTGTCCCGCTGTGTCCCGCTGTGTCCCCGCTGTGTGCCTGCTATGTCCCGCTGTGTCTGCCGCTTTGTCCCGCTGTGTCCCACTGTGTCCCCGCTGTGTCCCGTTGTGTCCCGCTGTGTCCCCGCTGTGTGCCCGCTGTGTCCCTCTGTGTACCCCGCTGTGTCCCGCTGTGTCCCGCTGTGTCCCGGTGTGTCCCACTGTGTCCGCCCTGTGTTCCCGGCTGTGTCCCGTTGTGTCCTCAGCTGTGTAGCCCGCTGTGTCCCGCTGTGTCCCCTCTGTATCGATGCTGTTTCTTGCTGGGTCCCGCTGTGTCCTCGATGTGTTCCCCGTTGTGTCCCGCTGTGTCCCCCGCTGTGTCCCCCGCTGTGTCCCTGCTGTGTCCCTGCTGTGTCCCCGCTGTGTCCCGCTGTGTCCCGCTTTGTCCACGCTGTGTCCCAAGCTGTGTACCGCTGTGTCCCCCGCTGTGTCCCGCTGTGTCCCCCGCTGTGTCCCCCGCTGTGTCCACTGCTGTGTCCGCTGTGTTCCCGCTGTGTCCCCCTGTGTCCCCCACTGTGTCCCGCTAGTGACCTTGCTGTGACC
>NW_012317855.1:0-1898 GCF_000151885.1 Dipodomys ordii
TATTCGGGAGTCACACTGGGGAACAGAGCAGGATACAGTGGTGGATACAGAGATGACACTGTGGGGACACAGCGTGTCTCAGCCGGGGACTCAGCGTGGGACAAAGTGGTACAGCACGGGATACAGTTGGACATAGCGGGACAGAGTGGGGACTCATCGATACACTGCATGACACAGTGAGGACACAGCGGGATACATTGGTGACACAGCAGGGAAAACAGCAGGACAAAGCAGCGGACACAGCGGGGGACACAGCGCGACACAGCAAGACATAGCATGGACACAGCAGTAGACACATCGGGACATAGCGGGGGACACAGCTGGGGACACAACGGGACACAGCGGTGGACACAGCGAGGACACAGCAGGACCCACCGGGACCAAGCGGGGGACACAGCGAGGACACAGCAGGACACAGCGGGGGACACAGCGAGGACACAGCGGGGGACACAGTGGGACACAGTGGGGAACACAGCGAGGACACAGTGGGACCCAGCGGGACACAGCGTCGATACAGCGGGCACACAGCGTTACACAGCGTGGTACTCAGCTGTGGACACAACGGGACACAGTGGGGGCACAGCCGGACACAGCGGGACACAGTGGGACACAGCGGGGACAAAGCGTGAGACACAGCGAGGGACAGAGCGGGAGACAGTGGGGAACACAGCGAGGACACAGCGGGACACAGCGGGACACAGCGTCGATACAGCGGGGACACAGCTTTACACAGCGTAGTACACATCTCTTTACACAACGGGAAACAGTGGGGGCACAGCCGGACACAGCGGGACACAGTGGGACACAGCGGGGACAAAGCGTGAGACACAGCAGGGGACAGAGAGGGAGACAGCAGGGGACACAGCGAGAAAACAGCGGGACACAGCGGTGACACAGCGGGGACTCAGCGGGGGACACAGCGGGACACAGCGTGGGACACAGCGGAACACAGCGGGCCACAGCGGGGCACACAGCGGGGGAGAGTGGAGACAGAGAGTGGCCACAGCGAGACACAGCGGTGACACAGCTGGACACAGCGGGGTACACAGCGGGACACAGCGGGCACACAGCGGGGACACAGCGGGAAACAGCGGGACACATCAGGGACACAATGGGACACAGTTGGACAAAGCAGGAGACACAGCGGGACACAGCAGGCACACAGCGGGGACACAGAGGGACACAGGGGGACAAGCGGGACACAGCCGGACACAGTGTGACACAGCGGGGGACACAGCGGGACACAGTGGTGGACCCAGTGAGGACACAGTGGGACACAGCAGGGGACACAGCGAGGACACAGCGGGGGACACAGCGGGGGACCCAGCGGGACCCAGTGGGGAACAGATCGAGGACACAGCGGGACACAGAGTCGATACAGCGGGGACACAGCGTTACAAGGCGTGGTACATAGCTGTGGACACAACGGGACACAGTGGGGGCACAGCCGGACTCAGCGGGACACAGTGGGACACAGCAGGGAGAAAGCGTGAGACACAGCGGGGGACAGAGACGGAGACAGCAGGGGACACAGCGACGAAACAGCGGGACACAGCCGTGACACAGCGGGGAATCAGCGGGGGACACAGCGGGGGACACAGCAAGGACAGAGCGGGACATAGTGGGGGACACAGCAGGACATAGCGGGGGACACAGCGGGTGAAACAGCGGGACACAGCGGGACACAGAGGGGACACCACGGGACACAGTGTGACACAGTGGGACACAGTGGGACACTGCGGGGACACAGCAGGACAAAACGGGGGACACAGCGGGACACAGCGGGACAAAGCGGGGGACACAGCGGGACACAGCGGGCACACAGAGGCGACACAGCGGGACACAGCGGGACACAGCGGGGACAGAGCGGGACACAGTCGGACACAGCGGGACACAGC
>NW_012317856.1:0-1898 GCF_000151885.1 Dipodomys ordii
GTCCCGCTGTGTCCCCCCTGTGTCCCCCGCTGTGTCCCCCAGCTGTGTCCCACTGTGTCCCCCACTGTGTCCCGCTGAGTCCCACTGTATCCCATGCATGGTCCCCACTGTGTCCCGCTGTGTCCACGCTGAGTCACGCTGTGTCCTCGCTGTATCCCCCACCTTGTCCCGCTGTGCCCCACTGTGTCCCGCTCTGTCCCAGCTGTGTCACGCTCTGTCCCACTGTGTCCCCGCTGTGTCCCGATGTGTCCCCGCTGTGTCCCCCGCTGTGACCCCCTGTGTCCCCTGAAGTGTCCCCACTGAGTCCCCGCTGTGTCATGCTGGGTCCCACTGTGTCCTCTGCTGGGTCCCCGCTGGGTCCCCGCTGTTTCCCGCTGTGTCCCCCGTTCAGTCCCCCGCTGTGTCCAGCTGTGTCCCCCGCTGTGCCCCGCTGTGTCTTGCTGTATCCTTCACTTTTTCCTGCTGTGTCCCCACTGTGTCCCTGCTGTGTCCCACTGTGTCTCATGGTGTCCTGCTGTGTCCCTGCTGTGTCCCGCTGTGTCCTTGCTGTGTCCCCCGCTATGTCCCGCTTTGTCCTCCCTGTGTCAGCCGCTGTGTCCCGCTGTATCCCTAGCTGTGTCCAGCTGTGTCCCCGCTTTATCCCCTGTGTTCCGCTGTGTCCCCCTTTGTCCTCGCTGTGTATCCTGCACTGTCCCGCTGTGTTCTCGCTGTGTCCCCCGCTGTGTCCCTCTCTGTCCCTCGCTGTGTCCCGCTGTGTCACGCTGTGTCCCTCTCTGTCCCCGCTGTGTCCCGCTGTGTCCCCAGCTGTGTCCCCCGCTGTGTACCCCTCTGTGTCCTGCTGTGTACCACGCTGTGTACCCCGCTGTGTCCTGCTGTGTACCACGCTGTGTCCTGCTGTGTCTCCCGCTGTGTCCCCCGCTGTGTCCTGCTGTGTACCACGCTGTGTCCCGTTGTGTCCCCCGCTGTGTACCCCGCTGTGTCCTGCTGTGTACCACGCTGTGTCCAGCTCTGTCCCTCGCTGTGTCCCCACTGTGTCCTGCTCTTTCCTCACTCTGTCCCCTGCTGTGTCCCGCTGTGTCTCCCGCTGTGTCCCCCGCTGTGTCCTCGCTGTGTCCCTGCTGTGTCCTGCTCTTTCCTCGCTGTGTCCCCCGCTGTGTCCCACTGTGTCCCCCGCATTGTCCCGCTGTGTGCCCGCAGTGTCCCTGCTTTGTCCGGCTGTGTCCCACTGTGTCCCGTGGTGTCCGGCTTTGTCCCCCGCTGTGTCCCCCGCTGAGTCCCCTTTGTGTCCCCCGCTGTGTCCCGCTGGGTCCTCGCTGGGTCCCCGCTGGGTCCCACTGTGTTCGGCTGTGTCCCCTTGTGTCCCCGCTGTGCCTAACGCAGTGTCCCGCTGTGTCTTCGCTGTGTCCCCTGCTTTGTCCCGCTGTGTGCCCGCAGTGTCCCCGCTTTGTCCCGCTGTGTCCCACTGTGTCCGTGGTGTCCCGCTTTGCCCTCTGCTGTGTCCCCCGCTGAGTCCCATCTGTGTCCCTGCTGTGTCCCGCTGTGTCCTCGCTGTGTCCCCCGCTGTCTTCCGCTTTGTCCCACGCTGTGTCCCGTTGTGTCCCCCGCTGTGTTCCCGCTGTGTCCTGCTGTGTACCACGCTGTGTCCCGCTGTGTCCACCGCTGTGTACCCCGCTGTGTCCAGCTCTGTCCCTCGCTGTGTCCCCGCTGTGTCCTGCTCTTTGCTCACTCTGTCCCCTGCTGTGTCCTGCTGTGTCTCCCACTGTGTCCCGCTGTGTCCTGCTCTGTCCCCGCTGTGTCACGTTCTGTCCCACTGTGTCCCCGCTGTGTCCCGCTGTGTCCCCGCTGTGTCCCCACTGTGACCCCCTGTGTCCTCCGCTGTGTCCCCACTGTGTCCCCGC
>NW_012317857.1:0-1897 GCF_000151885.1 Dipodomys ordii
TCTCCTTCTCCTTGTCCTTCTCCATCTTCTGCTTCTTCTTCTGCTTCTGCTTCTCCTTCTGCTTCTGCTTCAATTTCTCCTTCTGCATCTCATTCTGCTTCTGCGCCTTCTTTTTCTTCTGCTTCTTCTGTTTCTTCTTCTCCTGCTACACCTACTTCTCGTGCTGCTTCTCCTTCTGCGTCTCTTTCTGGTTCTGCTTATCCTTTTGCTTCTCCTAATCTTAATCCTTCTCTTTCACCTTCTCCTTCTTCTTCTTCTGCTTCTCCTGGTGCTTCTGCTTCTGCTTATTCTACTATTTCTGTTTCTTCTGCTTCTGCTTCAGATTGTGCTTCTTCTGTTTCTCCTTCTGCTTCAGATTCTGCTTCTGCTTCTTCGGCTTCTCCTGTTTCTTCTGCTTCTGCTTCTCCTGCTTCTCCTGCTTCTCTTTCTGCTTCTCCTTCTGCTTCTGCTTTTCCTTCTGCTTCTGCTTCTGCTCTTCTCCTTCTTCTGTTTCTTTTGCTTCTGTTTCTTCTTCTTCTTCTTCTATTTCTTCTGATTCTACTTCTGCTTCTCCTTCTTCTACTTCTCTTTCTGTTTCTACTTCTGCTTCTTCTGATTCTCCTGCTTCTCCTTTTGTTCTCCTTCTGTTTCTGCTTCTCTTTCTGCTTCTGCTTCTCCTTCTGCTGCTCCTTTTCCTTCTCCTTCTTCTGCTGCTCCCACTGCTTCTGCTTCTGCTTCTTTTGCTTATTCTATTTCTTCTGCTTCTCCTGCATCTACTGCTTCTCCTTATGCTTCTCCTTATGCTTCTCCTTCTTCTTCTGCTTCTTCTTCTTCTTCTTCTTCTTCTTCTTCTTCTTCTTCTTCTTCTTCTTCTTCTTCTTCTTCTTCTTCTTCTTCTTCTTCTTCTTCTCTTTCTTCTGCTTCTCCTGGTTTTTCTGCTTCTCTTTTTGCTTCTCATTCTGCTTCTGCTTCTCCTTCTGCTTCTCCTATTGCTTCTGCTGCCCTTCCTTCTCCTTCTCCTTCTCCTATTTCTGTTTCTCCTTCTGCTTCTGCTTCTTCTGCTTCTCCTACTTCTCCTTCTGCATCTTCTTCTGCTTCTGCTTCTCCTTCTGCTGCTTCTTCTGCTTCTGCTTCTCCTTCTTCTGCTTCTCCTTCTGATTCTCCTTCTGCTTCTCCTTCTCCTTCTGCTCCTACTCCTTCTTCTGCTTCTCCCTCTGATTCTGCTTCTTTTGCTTATTCTTTTTCTTCTGCTTCTGCTTCTCCTGCTTCTGCTTCTTCTGCTTCTACTGCTTCTCCTTATGCTTCTCCTTCTCCTCCTCCTCCTCTTCCTCCTCCTCCTCCTCCTCCTCCTCTTTCTTCTTCTTCTTCTTCTTCTTCTTCTTCTTCTTCTTCTTCTTCTTCTTCTTCTTCTTCTTCTTCTTCTTCTTCTTCTTCTTCTTCTCTTTCTTCTGTTTCTTCTTTTCCTGCTTCTTCTGCTTCTACTGCTTCTCTTTCTGCTTCTCATTCTGCTTCTGCTTCTCCTATTTCTTCTGCGGCTCTTCCTTCTCCTACTTCTACTTCTCCTTCTGCTTCTGCTTCTTCTGCTTCTCCTGCTTCTCCTTCTGCATCTTCTTCTGCTTCTGCTTCTCCTTCTGCTGCTTCTTCTGCTTCTGTTTCTCCTTCTGCTTCTTCTGCTTCTGCTTCTCCTTCTGCTTCTTCTACTTCTCCTTCTGATTCTCCTTCTGCTTCTCCTTCTGTTTCTCCTTCTCCTTCTCGTTTTTCTGCTTTTCTTTCTGCTTCTCCTTCTGCTTCTGCTGCAACTGCTACTGCTTCTTCTGTTTCTTCTGCGTCTCCTTCTGCTTTTGATTCTCTTTCAGCTTCTGCTTCTCCTTCAGCTTCTCATTCAGCTTCTCCAGATTCTGCTCTTCTGCTTCTCCTG
>NW_012317858.1:0-1897 GCF_000151885.1 Dipodomys ordii
GCTTCTTCTGCTACTGCTTCTGTATCTATTGTTTCTCCTGCTTCTCCTTCTGATTTGGTTCTCTTCCTGCTTCTGCTTCTCCTTCTTCTTCTGCAGATTCTGCTTCTTCTGCTTCTCCTTCTGCTTCAGGTTCTGCTTCTGTTTCTTCGGATTCTTGTGCTTCTGCTTCTCCTGCTTCTGCTTCTTCTGCTTCCGCACCTTCTCTTTCTGCTTCTCCTTCTGTTTTTGCTTCTCCTTCTGCTTCTGCTTCTTCTCCTTCTTCTGTTTCTTCTGCTTCTGCTTCTCCTGCTTCTGCTTCTCCTGCTTCTCGTTCTGCTTCTCTTTCTGCTTTTCTTTCTGCTTCTCCTTCTCCTTCTTATGCTTCTCCTTCTGCTTCTCCTTCTGCTTCTTCTTCTCCTTCTACTTCAATTTCTCCTTCTGCTTCTCATTCTGCTTCTGCGTCTTCTGTTTCTTCTGCTTCTCCTGCTTCTGCTTCTCCTGCTTCTCCTACTTCTCGTGCTGCTTCTCCTTCTGCGTCTCTTTCTGCTTCTGCTTATCCTTTTACTTCTCCTACTCCTAATCCTTCTCTCTCGCCTTCTCCATCTTCTTCTTCTGCTTCTCCTGCTGCTTATTCTACTATTTCTGTTTCTTCTGCTTCTGCTTCAGATTGTGCTTCTTCTGTTTCTCCTTCTGCTTCTGTTTCTCCTTCTGCTTCAGATTCTGCTTCTGCTTCTTCGGCTTCTCCTGTTTCTTCTGCTTCTGCTTCTCCTGCTTCTTCTGGTTCTCCTGCTTCTCTTTCTGCTTCTCCTTCTGCTTCTGTTTCTCCTTCTGCTTCTGTTTCTGCTCTTCTCCTTCTTCTGTTTCTTTTGCTTCTGTTTCTTCTGCTTCTTCTTCTTCTGTTTCTTCTGATTCTACTTCTGCTTCTCCTTCTTCTCCTTCTCTTTCTGCTTCTTCTGATTCTCCTGCTTCTCCTTCTTGTTCTCCTTCTGTTTCTGCTTCTCTTTCTGCTTCTGCTTCTCCTTCTGCTGCTCCTTCTCCTTCTCCTTCTTCTGCTTCTCCCAATACTTCTGCTTCTGCTTCTTTTGCTTATTCTTTTTCTTCTGCTTCTCCTGCTTCTGCTTCTTCTGCTTCTACTGCTTCTCCTTATACTTCTCCTTATGCTTCTCCTTATGCTTCTTCTTCTTCTTCTTCGTCTTCTTCTCTTTCTTCTGCTTCTGCTTTTCCTGCTTCTTCTGCTATTCCTGCTTCTCTTTCTGCTTCTCCTTCTGCTTCTGCTTCTCCTCCTTCTCCTTCTCCTACTTCTGCTTCTCCTTCAGCTTCTGCATCTTCTGCTTCTCCTGCTTCTCCTTCTGCATCTCCTTCTGCTTGTGCTTCTCCTTATGCTTCTTCTTCTGCCTGTGCTTTTCCTTCTCCTTCTTTTGCTTCTCCTTTTGCTTCTGCTTTTCCTGCTTCTCCTTCTGCTTCTGCTTCTTCTGCTTCTCCTTCTGCATCTTCTTCTGCTTCTGCTTCTCCTTCTGCTTCTCCTTCTCCTTCTTCTGCTTCTCCTTCTGATTCTTCTTCTTCTGCTTTACCTGCTTCTCTTTCTGCTTCTCCTTCTGCTTCTCCTACTGTTTCTCCTTCTCCCTCTTGTTCTTCTGCTTTTCCTTCTGCTTCTGCTACAACTGCTACTGCTTCTACTTCTTCTGTTTCTTCTGCTTCTCCTTCTGCTTTTGATTCTCTTTCTGCTTCTGCTTCTCCTTCTGCTTCTCATTCTGCTTCTCCAGATTCTGATTCTTCTGCTTCTCCTGCTTCTCCTTCTGCTTCAGGTTCTGCTTCTGCTTCTTCGGATTCTTATGCTTCTGTTTCTCCTGATTCTGCTTCTTCTGCTTCCCCTCCTTCTCTTTCTGTTTCTCCTTCTGCTTCTGCTTCTTGTCCTTCT
>NW_012317859.1:0-1897 GCF_000151885.1 Dipodomys ordii
TCCTCTCTCTCTCTCTCTCTCTCTCTCTCTCTCTCTCTCTCTCTCTCTCTCTCTCTCTCTCTCATCTCTTATCTCATCATCTCTCCTTTTTCTCCTTCTCCTTCTTCTCCTGCGTCATCATCATCATCGTCATCATCGTCATCATCATCATCGTCATATCATCATCATCATCATCATCTTCTTCTCTTTCTTTTGCTTCTGCTATTCCTGCTTCTTCTGCTTCTACTGCTTCTCTTTCTGCTTCTGCTTCTGCTTCTCCTTCTGCTTCTCCTATTGCTTATGCTGCTCTTCCTTCTCCTTCTCCTACTTCCGCTTCTCCTTCTGCTTCTGCTTCTCCTTCTGCTTCTCCTTATATTTCTCTTTCTCCTTCTCGTTCTTCTGCTTCTACTTCTGCTTTTGCTTCTGCTACTTATGCTTCTTCTGTTTCTTTTGCTTCTGCTTCATTTGCTTCTGCTTCTTAGCTTCTCCTGCTTCTGTTTCTGTTTCTTCTTCTTCTTCTCTTTCGGATTCTCCTGCTTCTGCTTCTTGTGCTTCTCCTGCTTCTCTTTCTGCTACTCATTCTGCTTCTGCTTCTCCTTCTGCTTCTGCTTCTCCTCCTTCTCCTTCTCCTTCTCCTACTTCTGCTTCTCCTTCAGCTTCTGCTTCTTCTGCTTCTCCTGCTTCTCCTTCTGCATCTCCTTCTGCTTGTTCTTATGCTTCTTCTTCTGCTTCTGCTTCTCCTGCTTCTTTTGGTTCACCATTTGCTTCTGCTTCTTCTGCTTTTCCTGCTTCTCCTTCGGCTTCTCCCTCTGCCTCTCCTTCTGCTTCTCCTTCTGTTTCTCCTTCTCCTTCTCGTTCTTCTGCTTTTCCTTCTGCTTCTACATCTGCTCCTTCTCCCTCTGCTTCTGCTTCTCATGCTTCTTCTTTTTCTTCTGCTTCTGCTTCTCTTGCTTCTGCTTCTTCTGCTTCTCCTGCTTCTCTTTCTGCTTCTCCTGCTGCTTGTCCTTCTGCTCCTCCTTCTCCTACTTCTACTTCTCCTTCTGCTTCTACTTCTGCTCTTCTTCTTCTCCTTCTGCTTCTCCAGCTTCTCCTTCTTCTTCTCCTTTTGCTTCTTCTTCTCCTTTTGCTTCTTCTTCTTCTTCTTCTTCTTCTTCTTCTTCTTCTTCTTCTTCTTCTTCTTCTTCTTCTTCTTCTTCTTCTTCTTCTTCTTCTTCTTCTTCTACTTCTGTATCTTCTGTTTCTGCTTCTCCTGCTTCTGCATTTGTGCTTCTCCTGCTTCTCTTTCTTCTTCTCATTCTTCTGCTTCTCCTTCTGCTTCTCCTATTGCTTCTGCTGCCCTTCCTTCTCCTTCTCCTTCTCCTACTTCTGCTTCTCCTTCTGCTTCTGCTTCTTCTGCTTCTCCTGCTTCTCCTTCTGCATCTTTTTCTGCTTCTGCTTCTCCTTCTGCTGCTTCTTCTGTTTCTGCTTCTCCTTCTTCTTCTGCTTCTTCTTCTGATTCTCCTTCTGCTTCTCCTTCTGCTTCTCGTTCTTCTGCTTTTCCTACTGCTTTTCCTTCTGCTTCTGCTACAAAGACTACTGCCTCTGCTTCTTTTGTTTCTTCTGCTTCTACTTCTGCTTTTGATTCTCTTTCTGCTTCTGCTTCTCCTTCTGCTTCTCATTCTGCTTCTCCAGATTCTGCTTCTTCTACTTCTCCTGCTTCAGGTTCTGCTTCTGCTTCTTCGGATTCTTATGTTTCTGCTTCTTCTGCTTCCGCTCCTTCTCTTTCTGCTTCTCCTTCTGTTTCTGCTTCTCTTTCTGCTTCTCCTTCTGCTTCTCCTTCTGCTTCTGCTACTTCTCCTACTTCTGTTTCTTCTTCTTCTTCTGCTTCTCCTGCTTCTCGTTCTGCTTCTCTTCGCCGTTCTCTTTCTGCTTCTGCTTC
>NW_012317860.1:0-1897 GCF_000151885.1 Dipodomys ordii
TCTGCTTTTGCTTCTTCGAGCTCTCTGCTTCTATTCTGCTTTTCCTTCTCTTTCTGCTCTGCTTCTTCTCGTCTTCTATTTCTTCTGATTCTGCTTCTCCTGCTTCTGCTTCTCCTGCTTCTCCTTCTGTTTCTCTTTATGCTTCTCCTTCTGCTTCTCCTTCTTCTGCTTCTACTACTGCTTCTGCTTCTCCTTCTGCATCTTCTTCTGTTTCAATTTCTCCTTCTTCTGCTTTTCATTCTGCTTCTGCTTCTCCTGCTTCTGCTTCTTCTGCTTCTCCTGCTTCTCCTTCTCATTCTGCTTCTCTTTCTGCTTCTGCTTATCCTTCTGTTTCTCCTACTCCTAATCCTTCTCTTTCTCCTTGTTCTTCTTCTGCTTCTCGTTCTTCTTCTGCTTCTTCTGCTTGTTCTGTTTCTTCTGCTTCTACTTTTCCAGCTTCTGCTGCTTCTGCTTCTCTTCTGCTTCAGGTTCTCCTTCTGCTTCTTGGGCTACCTCTGTTTCTTCTGCTTCTGCTTCTCCTGCTACTGCTTCTTCAGCTTCTTCTGCTTCTCTTTTGCTTCTCCTTCTGCTTCTGCTTCTCCTTCTGCTCCTTCTCTTTCTTCTGTTTCTTCTTCTTCTTCTTCTTACGCTCCTCCCGCTTCTGCTTCTTCTGCTTCTCCTGCTTGTCCTTCTCCTTCTGCTTCTCCTTCTCCTTCTTCTCCTTCTCTTTCTGCTTCTGCTTCTGCTTCTTCTGATTCTCCAACTTCTCCTTCTTCTTCTCCTTCTTCTTCTCCTTCTGTTTCTGCTTCTCTTTCTGCTTCTGCATCTCCTTCTGCTTCACATTCTGCTGCTCTTTCTCCTTCTTTTGTTTCTCCCTCTGCTTCTGCTTCTTATGCTTCTTCTTTATCTTCTGCTTCTGCTTCTCCTGCTTCTGCTTCTTGTGCTTCTACTGCTTCTTCTTCTGCTTCTTCTTCTTCTGCTTCTACTTCTCTTTGTGCTTCTGCTTCTCCTGCTTTTTTTTCTGCTTCTTCTGCTGCTTCTCCTTCTGCTGCTTCTTTTACTACTCCTTGTGCTTCTCTTTTTTCTTCTCCTTCTGCTTCTGCTTCTTCTGTTTCTCCTGCCTGAATATCTGGTTCTACTTCTTCTGCTGCTTCTCCTTCTGCTTCTGCTTCTACTTCTGCTTCTGATTCTGCTTCTTCTGCTTCTTCTCTTTCGGCTACTCCTGCTTCTGCTTCTTGTGCTTCTCCTGCTTCTCTTTCTGCTTCTCATTCCGCTTCTGCTTCTCCTTCTGCTTCTGCTTCTCCTCCTTCTCCTTCTCCTACTTCTGATTCTCCTTCATCTTCTGCTTCTTCTGCTTCTCCTGTGACCCGTCCAGCAGGCCAGGTAATTTTGTGGGGGATCTGAGGGGGCACCTCCTGAAAGAACCAAGGGGGGCGAGAGAGGATCGAGACCAAGCGCATTAAGAAAGACAGAGCCGTTCTGAGTCGCGTCAAGGTCTGCTTTATTAAAGTGAGGCAGGGTTTATATACCCGAAGGGACAGGGGAAGAGAAAGAATGAAAAAAACTTTGCAGAAGCATGGGTGAGAAGTCCCGGGGTCAGGGATGGGTCGTGCTTATCCTTTTGGCCATTGTGCTCATCTTAAAGGTATCTCCTGTGATTTCTTAAAGAGACATTTATGGTTAGCCAGGCGCCATCTGCTAGGGGCTGGAGATAAGAGAAGTTTTATGGTTAGTCAAATGTTGTTTGCTTAGGGCTGGGGGAATATTTATGGTTAGCCAAATATTGTTTTAGGAAGTTATCTTAAATGTACACCTTGGAATTTCTGAGAACGGCTACTTGTCAATTAGGTGTTTGAAAGAGGCCAGAGCATTCTCACGCAGGTTTCGGGTCTCCAACAATTCCCCCTCCTTTTATAAA
>NW_012317861.1:0-1897 GCF_000151885.1 Dipodomys ordii
CAGTGGGGACACAGTGGGGGACACCAGAAGGGACACAGAAGTTGACAGAGAGGACACAGCGGTACAAGAGCACGACACAGTGTGGACACAGTGGGACACAACCGGGGCACAGCGAGGGACACAGCGGGACACTTCGGGGGACAGAGTGGGGGACAGAGTGGGACACAGCGGGGACACAGCGGGATAAACAGTGGGCCACGGCGGAGACACAGCGGGCACAGCAGGTCACAACGGGACACAGCAGGACACCGCGGGGGACACAGTGGGACACAGCGGGACACAGCTGGGGACACAGTGGGACACAGAGGGACAAAGTAGGGACACAGCAGGACACAGCCGGGGACACAGCGGGACACAGCTGGGGACACATCCAGACACAGCAGGGGACACAGTGGGGGATAGAGAGGGACACAGTGGAACACAGAGGGACACAGCGGGACACAGTGGGACACAGCAGGACACAGCGGGGACACAGCGGAGGACAGAGCGGGACACAGCGGGACACAGCGGGGACACAGGGGGACACAGACGGGGACACTGCAGGACACAGTGGGACACATCGGGGGACACAGCCGGTGACACAATGGGGGACACAGGGGACACGGAGGGGACAAAGCGGGGGACACAGCAGGACACAGTGGGAACTCAGCGGGGGACACAGCGGGGACACAGTGGGACAAAGCGGGGGACATTGGGGACACAGAGGGGGAAAACACGGACACAGCGGGACAGAGCATGGACACAGCGGGGGACACAGCGGGACACAGCGGGGACACAACGGGGTACAGCAGGGACACAGCGGGACACAGCGGTACAAAGCATGGGACACAGCGGGACACAGGGGGACACAGCAGGGGACACAGCAGGACACAGCGGGGACACTGCAGAACACAGCGGGACACAGCAGGGACACACCGGTGGACAGCGGGGACCCATCCCGTACTCAGCGTGGGACACAGCGGGGGACACAGAGGGACACAGCGGGGACACAGCGGGGACACAGCGGGGGACACAACAGGGACACAGCGGGACACAGCGGGGCACAGCGGGGACCAAGCAGGGGACACAGTGGGACCCAGCGGGACACAGCGGGGACACAGTAGGGACACAGTTGGGGACACAGCGGGGTATACAGGGGGACACAGCGGGACACAGCGTGGACACAGGGGGGACACGGCGGGGGACACAGCGAGACACAGCAGGGACACAGCGGGGGACACAGCCGGACACAGTGGGGGAAGGAGCGGGGGACACAGTGGGAAACAGCGGGGACACAGCGGGACACAGTGGGGGACACAGCGGTACACAGCGGGGACACAGCTGGACAGCGCGGAATACACCGAGGGACACAGCGGGGACACAGCGGGGACAGAGCGGGGACACAGCTGGACACATCGGGGACACAGCCGGACACAGCAGGGACACAGCATTGGTCACAGCGGGACACAGCGGGGGACACAGCCGGACTCAGCAGGGGACACAGCAGGGGACACAGCGGGACACAGCGGGGGACACAGCGGGACACAGCGTGGTACACAGCGGGACACAGCGGGGTACACAGCGGGGGACACAACGGGACACAGCATGGGACAAAGCGGAAGACAGCAGGGGACACAGCGGGACACAGCAGGGACACAGATGGGACTCAGCGGGGGACACAGCGGGGGACAAAGCGGGACACCACGGGACACAGTGGGACACAGCGGGACAAAGCTGGGATACTGCGGGCACACAGCGGGACAAAGCGGGGGACAAAGCGAGGACACAGCGGGACACAGTGGGGGATACAGCCGGACAAAGCGGGGGACTGAGTGGGGGACACTGGAGGACTCAGCGGGGACACAGCGGGACAGAGTGGGACACATCGGGGACAGAGTGGGACACAGCGTGACACAGT
>NW_012317862.1:0-1897 GCF_000151885.1 Dipodomys ordii
TGTCCCGCTGTGTCCCGCTGTGTACCCCACTGTGTGCTGCTATGTTCCCGCAGTGTCCCCGCTGTGTCCCGCTGTGTCCCGCCGTGTCCTCGCTGTGTCCCCAGCTGTGTACCCCACTGTGTACCGCTGTGTCCCTGCTGTATCGACGCTGGGTCCCGCTGGGTCCCGCTGTGTCCTCCTTTTGTCCCCCGCTGTGTCCCGCTGTGTCCCACACTGTGTCCCGCTGTGTCTACTGCTGTGTCCCCGCTGTGTCCCGCTGTGTCCAGCTGGGTCCCTGCTGTATCCACGCTGGGTCCCGCTGGGTCCTGCTCTGTCATCCCTGTGTCCCCCGCTGTGTCCCGCTCTGTCCCCTGCTGTGTCTCTGCTGTGTCCCCGCTGTGTCCCACTTTGTCCCGCTGTGTACTGCTGTGTCCCCCGCTGAATCGCGCTGTGTCCCAATGTGTCCCAATGTGTCCTCGCTCTGTCCCCCGCTGTGTCCCGCTGTGTCCTCCCTGTGTCCCCCGCTATGTCCCGCTGTGTCCCGCTGTGTTCCCCGCTGTGTTCCCCGCTATGTCCCGCTGTGTCCCCCGCTGTGTCCCACTGTGTCCTTGCTGTGTCCCATGCTGTGTGCCGCTGTGTCCTCGATGTGTCCCCGCTATGTCCTGCTGTGTCCTGCTGTGTCACGCTGTTTCCCCACTACGTCCCCGCTGTGTCCCTCTGTGTACCCCGCTGTGTCCAGCTTTTTCCCCACTGTGTCTCGCTGTGTCCCACGCTCTGTCCCCCACTGTGTCCCGCTCTGTCCCCCTCTGTGTCCCGCTGTGTCCCCCGCTGTGTCCCACTGTGTCCCCGCAGTGTCACTGCTGTTTCCTGCTGTGTCCCGCTGTGTTCCGTGGTGTCCCTCTTTGTCTCCCGCTGTGTCCCCCGCTGAGACCCCGCTGTGTCAACGCTGTGTCCCCCTGTGTCCTGGATGTGTCAACCGCTGTCTCCAGCTCTGTACCCCGCTGTGTCCCACGCTTTGTCCCCGCTGTGTCCCACTGTGTCCCGCTGTGTCTCGCTGTGCCCCCACTGTGTCCCCGCAGTGTCACTGCTGTTTCCTGCTGTGTCCCGCTGTGTTCCGTGGTGTCCCACTTTGTCTCCCGCTGTGTCCCCCGCTGAGACCCCGCTGTGTCAACGCTGTGTCCCACTGTGTCCTGACTGTGTCCCCCGCTGTCTCCAGCTCTGTACACCACTGTGTCTCACACTTTGTCCCCGCTGTGTCCCACTGTGTCCCGCTGTGTCTCGCTGTGCCCCCACTGTGTCCCCGCTGTGTCCCTGCTGTGTCCCTGCTGTGTCGCCGCTCTTTCCTGCTGTGTCCTCGCTTTGTCCCACGCTGTGTTCCGCTGTGTCCCCCGCTGTGTCCCGCTGTGTCCCGCTGTGTCCCGCTGTGTCCCCCGCTGTGTCCCGCTGTGTCCTGCTTTGTCCCTGCTGTGACCCTCTCTGTCCCCGCTGTATTGAGGCTGTGTCCCGGTGTGTCCCACTGTGTCCGCGCTCTGTTCCCGGCTGTGTCCCGCTGTGTACCCCTCTGTGTCCCCCGCTGTGTCTCGCTGTGTTGCCCACTGTGTCCCACTGTGCCCCTGCAGTGTCCCCGCTGTGTCCCACTGTGTCACACTGTGTCCCGTGTTGTCCCGCTTTGACCTCGCAGTGTTTCCCGCTGTGTCCCGCTGTGTCCTCGCTGTGTTCCCCGCTGTGTCCCGCTGTGTCCCCCGTTGTGTCCACCGCTGTGTCCTCGCTGTGTCCCCCGCTGTGTCCCGCTATGTCCTCGCTGGGTCCCCCGCTGTGTCCCGCAGTGTCCCCCGCTGTGTCCCGCTGTGTCCGATTGTGTCCCGCTCTGTCCCCACTGTGTCCCGCTGTGTAAAAGCTGTGTCCTCGCTGTGTCCCA
>NW_012317863.1:0-1897 GCF_000151885.1 Dipodomys ordii
GTCTCCCGCTGAGTCCCGCTGTGTCCCCCTATGTCCCCACTGTGTCCCGCTGTGTCCCGCTATGTTCCCGCTGTGTCCCGCTGTGTCCTTGCTGTGTCCCCTGCTGTGTCCCGCTGTGTCCTCTCTGTGTCCCACCTGTGTCCCACTTTGTCCTCGCTGTGTCTCAAGCTGTGTCCCGTTTTGTCCCTGCTGTGTCCCAAGCTGTGTCCCGCTGTGTCCCGCTGTGTCCCCCACTGTGTCCCGCTATGTTTCCGCAGTGTTCCCTCTGTGTCCCGCTGTGTCCTCGCTGTGTCCCCCGCTGTGTCCCGTTGTGTCCCCAGCTGTGTACCCCGCTGTGTCCCGATGTGTCCCCGCTCTAGCGACGCTGTGTTCCGCTGGGTCCCGCTTTTTCCTCCCTGTGTTCCCCGCTGTGTTCCACTGTGTCCCCCGCTGTGTCCCGCTGTGTCTACTGCTGTGTCCCCGCTGTCTCCTGTTGTGTCCCGCTGTGTTCCGCTGTGTTCTCGTTGTGTCCCATGATGTGTTCTGCTGTGTTCTCGCTGTGTCCCCCGCTGTGTCCCGTTGTGTCCCCAGCTGTGAATCCCGCTGTGTCCCGCTGTGTCCCCGCTGTATCAACGCTGTGTCCCGCTGGGTCCCGCAGTGTCCTTGCTGTGTTCCCCGCTGTGTCCCACTATGTACCCCTCTGTGTCCCCCGCTGTGTCCTGCTGTGTCCCACTGTGTACTGCTGTGTCCCCCGCTGAATCCCGCTGTTTCCCCGCTGTGTCAAAATGTTTCCTCGCTGTGTCCCCCGCTGTGTCCCGCTGTATCCCCCACTGTGTCCCGCTGTGTCTCACTGTGTCCCCCGCTGTGTCCCCCGCTGTGTACCGCTTTTTCCCCCCGCTGTGTCCCGCTGTGTCTTTGCTGTGTCCCTTGCTGTGTCCCGCTGTGTCCTCGCTGTATCCCACGCTGTGTCCCACAGTGTCCACCGCTTTGTCCAGCTTTGTCCCGCTGTGTCACGCTGTTTCCCGGCTGTGTCCCTCTGTGTACCCCGTTGTGTCCAGCTTTGTCCCCGCTGTGTCTCGCTGTGTCCCACGCTCTGTCCCCCACTATGTCTGGCTGTGTCCCCCAGTGTGTCCCGCTTTGCCCCTCTGTGTCCCCCGCTGTGTCCCGCTGTGTCCCCGAGGGTCACTGCTTTTTCCCGCTGTGTCCCGCTGTGTTCCATGGTGTCCTGCATTGTCCCCCGCTGTGTCCCCCACTGAGTCCCCGCTGTGTCCCCGCTGTGTCCCGCTGTGTCCTCCTGTGTCCCCCACTGTGTCCCGCTCTGTCCCCTGCTGTGTCTCACGCTTTGTCCCCTCTGTGTCCCACTGTGTCCCGCTGTGTCCCGCTGTGCCCCCACTGTGTCCCTTTGTGTCCCCGCTGTGTCCCCAGCTGTGTCCCGCTGTGTCCCGCTGTGTACCCGGCTGTGTCCCGCTATGTTTCTGCAGTGTCCCCGCTGTGTCCCGCTGTGTCCTCGCTGTGTCCCCCGCTGTGTCCCGTTGTGTCCCAGCTGTGTACCCCGCTGTGTCCCGCTGTGTCCCTGCTGTATCGACGCTGGGTCCCGCTTGGTCCCACTGTGTCCTCCCTGTGTCCCCCGCTGTGTCCCACTGTATCCCTCACTGTGTCCCGCTGTGTCTACTGCTGTGTCCCCGCTGTGTCCCGCTGTGTCCTGGCTGTGTCCCACGCTGTGTTCCGCTGTGTCCTCTCTTTCTTCCCTGCTGTGTCCCACTGTGTACCCCTCTCTGTCCCCCGCTGTGTCCCCTACTGTGTCCCTGCTGTGTCCCCTCTGTATCCCGCTGTGTACTGCTGTGTCTCCAGCTGAGTCCCGCTGTGTCCCCGCTGTGTCCCAATGTGTCCTCGTTGTGTCCCCTGTTGTGTCCCGCTG
>NW_012317864.1:0-1897 GCF_000151885.1 Dipodomys ordii
GTTCTCAAGAAGGAGAAGCAGAAGAATGAGAAGAAGAAAGAGAAGCAGGAGAAGCACAATTGCGGAAGCAGGAGAAGCAGAAACAGAAGATACAGGAGAAGAAGAAGAAGAAAAGAAGAAAAGAAGAAGTAGAAGAAGAAGAAGAAGAAGAAGAAGAAGAAGAAGAAGAAGAAGAAGAAGAAGAAGAAGAAGAAGAAGGAGAAGCATAAGGAGAAGCAGTAGAAGCAGAAGAAGCAGAAGCAGGAGAAGCAGAAGCAGAAGAAAAAGAATAATCAAAAGAAGCAGAAGCAGAAGCACTGGGAGAAGCAGAAGCAGAAGGAGAAGGAGCAGCAGAAGGAGAAGCAGAAGCAGAAAGAGAATCAGAAACAGAAGGACAACAAATGGAGAAGCAGGAGAATCAGAAGAAGCAGAAGTAGAAGCATAAGAAACAGAAGCAAAAGAAACAGAAGAAACAGAAGCAAAAGAAACAGAAGAAGGAGAAGAGCAGAAGCAGAAGCAGAAGGAGAAGCAGAAGCAGAAGGAGAAGCAGAAAGAGAAGCAGGAGAAGCAGAAGAAGCAGGAGAAGCAGAACCAGAAGAAACAGAAGAAGCTGAAGAAGCAGAAGCAGAATCTGAAGCAGAAGGAGAAACAGAAGAAGCACAATCTGAAGCAGAAGCAGAAGAAACAGAAATAGTAGAATAAGCAGAAGCAGCAGGAGAAGCAGAAGAAGAAGACGGAGAAGGCGAGAGAGAAGGATTAGGAGTAGGAGAAGCAAACGGATAAGCAGAAGCAGAAAGAGACGCAGAAGAAAAAGCAGCACAAGAAGTAGGAGAAGCAGGAGAAGCTGAAGCAGGAGAAGCAGAAGAAACAGAAGACGCAGAAGCAGAATGAGAAGCAGAAGGAGAAATTGAAACAGAAGCAGAAGGAGAAGCACAAGCAGAAGGAGAAGCAGAAGAAGGAGAAGGAGAAGCAGAAAGAAAAGCAGATAGAGAAGCAGAACGAGAAGCAGGAGAAGCAGAGGCAGGAGAAGCAGAAGAAACAGAAGAAGGAGAAGAAGCAGAAGCAGAAGGAGAAGCAGAAACAGAAGGAGAAGCAGAAAGAGAAGGATGGGAAGAAGAAGAAGCAGAAGCAGGAGAAGAAGAAGCATAAGAATCCGAAGAAGCAGAAGCAGAACCTGAAGTAGAAGCAGAAGCAGAAGAAGCAGAATCTGGAGAAGCAGAAGGAGAAGCAGAAGCAGAAAGAGAAGCAAAAGCAGAAGGAGAAGCAGAAGAAACAGAAGAAACAGAAGCAGTAGCAGAAGAAGCTGAAGATGTAGAAGCAGAAAAAGAAGCACAAGAAATAGCAGAAGAACGAGAAGGAGAAGGAGAAACAGAAGGAGAAGCAGATGGAGAAGCAGAAAGAGAATCAGGAAAAGCAGAAGAAGCAGAAGCAGACGGAGAAGCAGAAGAAGGAGAAGGAGAAGCAGAAGCAGAAGAAGAAGCAGAAGGAAAAGCACAAGCAGAAGGAGATGCAGAAGGAGAAGCAGGAGAAGGAGAAGAAGCAGAAGCAGAAGGAGAAGAACTAAAGAGAAGAAGCAGAAGCAGAAGAAGCAGAAGCAGATGTAGAAAGAGAAGCCGACGAAGAGAAGCAGAACGAGAAGCAGGAGAAGCAGAAGAAGCAGAAGATGCAGAAGCAGAAGAAGAAGAAACAGAAGAAGGAGAAGGAGCAGAAGCCGAAGGAGAAGCAGAAGCAGAAGGAGAAGCAGAAAGAGAAGCAGGAAAAGCAGAAAAAGCAGAAGTAGGAGAAGCAGAAGCAGAAGAAACAGGAGAAGGACAAGAAGCAGAAGCAGAAGCAGAAGGAGAAGCAGAAACAGAAGCAGAAGCAGAAAGAGAAGGAGGGGAAGCAGAAGAAGCAGAAGCAGGAGAAGCAGAAGTATAAG
>NW_012317865.1:0-1897 GCF_000151885.1 Dipodomys ordii
TCATCCCCTGCTACGTCTCACGATTTGTCCTCGCTGGGTCCAACTGTGTCCCGCTCTGCACCCACTGTGTCCTGCTGTGTCCACAGATGTGAACCACGCTGTGTAATGCTGTATCCCCGCTGTATCGACGCTGTGTCCCGCTGGGTCCCGCTGTGTCCTCGCTGTGTTCCCCGCTGTGTCACGCAGTGTCCCCCGCTGTGTCCCCCGCTGTGTCCTCGCTGTGTCCCCCACTGTGTCCCGCTGTGTCCTCGCTGGGTCCTCCGCTGTGTCCCGCTGTGTCCCCCGCTGTGTCCTGCTGTGTCCCGCTCTGTCCCGCTCTGTCCCTGCTGTGTCCCGCTGTGTACTGCTGTGTCCTCGCTATGTCCCCTGCTGTCTCCCGCTCTGTCCCCAACTGTGTCTCACGATTTGTCCTCGCTGTGTCCCACTGTGTCCCGCTCTGTCCCGCTGTGCCCCCACTGTGTCCCGTTGTGTCCACAGATGTGTACCACGCTGTGTAACGCTGTATACCAGCTGTATCGACGCTGTGTCCCGCTGGGTCCTGCTGTGTCCTCGCTGTGTTCACGGCTGTGTCCCGCAGTGTCCCCCGCTGTGTCCCCCTCTGTGTCCTAGCTCTGTTCCCCGCTGTGTCCCGCTGTGTCCTCGCTGTGTCCCGCTGTGTCCCGCTCTGTCCCTGCTATGTCCCGCTGTGTCCTGCTGTGTCCTCGCTGTGTCCCCCGCTGTCTCCCGCTCTGTCCCCCGCTACGTCTCACGATTTGTCCTCGCTGTGTCCCACTGTGTCCTGCTGTGCCCCCACTGTTTCCCGTTGTGTCCACAGATGTGTACCACGCTGTGTAACGCTGTATCCCTGCTGTATCGACGCTGTGTCCCGCTGGGTCCCGCTGTGTCCTCGCTGTGTTCCCCACTGTGTCCCGCAGTGTCCCCCGCTGTGTCCCCCGCTGTGTCCTCGCTGTGTCCCCCGCTGTGTCCCGCTGTGTCCTCGCTGGGTCCTCCGCTGTGTCCCGCTGTGTCCTCGTTGGGTACCCCGCTGTGTCCGGCTGTGTCCTCGCTGGGTCCCCCGCTGTGTCCCGCTGTGTCCTCGCTGTGTCCCCGCTGTGTCCCGCTGTTTCCTCGCTGGGTCCCCCACTGTGTCCCGCTGTGTCCCGCTCTGTCCCTGCTGTGTCCCGCTGTGTCCTGCTGTGTCCTCGATGTGTCCCCCGCTGTCTCCCGCTCTGTCCCCCGCTTTGTCTCACGATTTGTCCTCGCTGTGTCCCACTGTGTCCCGCTGTGTCCCGCTGTGCCCCCACTGTGTCCCGTTATGTCCACATATGTGTACCACGCTGTGTAACTCTGTATCCCCGCTGTATCGACACTGTGTCCCGCTGTGTCCTCGCTGTGTTCCCCGCTGTGTCCCGCTCTGTCCCGCTCTGTCCCTGCTGTGTGCCGCTGTGCCCTGCTGTGTCCTCCCTGTGTCCCCCCTGTGTCCCGCTCTGTCCCCCGCTGTATCTCACGATTTGTCTTCGCTTTGTCCCACTGTGTCCCGCTGTGTCCCGCTGTGCCCCCACTGTGTCCTCTTGTGTCCACAGATGTGTACCACACTGTGTAACGCTGTATCCCCGCTGTATCGACGCTGTGTCCCGCTGGGTCCCGCTGTGTCCTCGCTGTGTTCCCTGCTGTGTCCCGCTGTGTCCCCCGGTGTGTCCCCCGCTGTTTTCCTGTCTGTGTCCCCCGCTTTGTCCTGCTGTGTCCTCGCTGGGCCCCCCGCTGTTTCCCGCTGGGTACCCCGCTGTGTCCCGCTGTGTCCTCGTTGGGTACCCCGCTGTGTCCGGCTGTGTCCTCGCTGGGTCCCCCGCTGTGTCCCGCTGTGTCCTCGCTGTGTCCCCGCTGTGTCCCGCTGTGTCCTCGCTGGGTCCCCCACTGT
>NW_012317866.1:0-1897 GCF_000151885.1 Dipodomys ordii
TCCCCCCACTGTGTGCAGCTGTGTCCTCGCTGTGTCCCCCGCTGTGTCTCGCTGTGTCCTTTTGTGTCACGCTGTGTCCCTGCTGTGTCCCTCTGTGTACCCCGCTGTGTCCAGCTTTGTCCCCACCGTGTCTCGCTGTGTCCCCCGCTGTGTCCCACTGTGTCCCCCGCTGAGTCCCCGCTGAGTCCCCGCTGTGTCCCGCTGTGTCCCGCTGTGTCCTTGCTTTGACCCGCTCTGTCCCCACTGTATCGACTCTGTGTCCCGCTGTGTTCCGCTGTGTCCTCGATGTGTTCCCCGCTATGTCCCGCTGTGTACCCCTCTGTGTCTCCCGATGTGTCCCGCTGTGTCCCCCGCTCTGTACCGCGGTGTCCTGCTTTGTCCCCCACTGTGTCCCTGCTGTCTCCCCGGTGTGTCCCACTGTGCCCTGCTGTGTACTGCTGTGTCTCCCGCTGAGTTCCGCTGTGTCCCGCTGTGTCCCCAGTGTGTGCCCGCTGTGTCCCTCTGTGTACCCCGTTGTGTCCATCTGTGTCCCCATTGTGTCCCGCTGTGTCCCCTGTCCTCTGCTGTCCCCCGCTGTGTCCCCCGCGGTGTCCCGCTGTGTCTCGCTCTGTCCCTGCTTTGTCCCGCTTTGCCCCTGCTGTGTCACCGTTCTGTCCCGCTGTGTCACACTGTGTCCCGTGTTGCCCGCTATTTCCCCCGCTGTGACCTCGCTATGTTTCCAGCTGTGTCCTGCTGTGTATCACTCTGTGTCCCCCGCAGTGTCCCGCTGTGTACCCGCTGTGTCCCTCTATGTTCCCTCAGTGTCCCAGCTGTGTCCCGCTGTGTCCTCGCTGTGTCCCGCTGTGTCCCGCTGTGTCCTCGATATGTCCCACGCTGTGTTCTGCTGTGTCCCCCGCTGTGTCCCGCTGTGTCCCGCTGTGTCCCCCGCTGTGTCCCCACTGTGTGCCCTCTGTGTCCTGCTGTGTACCCCGCTGTGTACAGCAGTGTCCCCGCTGTGTCCCGCTTTGTCCCCTCTCTGTCCCCTGCTGTCCCCCGCTGTGTCCCCCGCTGTGTTCCCACTGTGTCCCGCTGTGTCGCCCGCTTTGTCCCGCTGGGCCCCTGCAGTGTCCCCGCTGTGTCCTACTGTGTCACACTGTGTCCCGTGTGGTCCTGCTTTGGCCCCCGCTGTGACCTCGCTGTGTTTCTCGCTGTGTCCCGCTGTGTACCCTTCTGTGTCTCCCGCTGTGTCCCGCTGTGTACCCTGCTGTGTCCAGCTGTGTCCTCGCTGTGTCCCCCGCTGTCTCCTGCTTTGTCCCATGCTGTGTCCCGCTGTGACCCGCTGTGTCCTCTCTGTGTCCCCCGCTGTGTCCCGCTGTGTCCCCGCTGTGTCCTCTGCTGTGTCCCGCTGTGTACCCCGCTGTGTCCCGCTATGTCCCTGCAGTGTCCCCGCTGTGTCCCGCTGTGTCCCACTGTGTCCTGTGGTGTCCCAGTTTGTCCCCCGCTGTGTCCCCTGGTGAGTCCCCGCTGTGACCTGCTGTGTCCCCCACTGGTTCCCGCTGTGTCTACTGCTGTGTCCCCGCTGTGTCCCGCTGTGTCCTCGCTGTGTCCCACGCTGTGTTCCGCTGGGTCCTCGCTGTGTCCCAAGATGTGTCCCGTTGTGTCCCCAGCTGTGTCCCCGCTCTGTCCAGCTGTGTTTCCGCTGTGTCCCTGCTGTGTCCCCACTGTGTCCTGCTGTATACTGCTGTGTCCCCCGCTGAGTCCCGCTGTGTCCCCGCTGTGTCCCGCTGTGTCCCCCATGTGTCCCGCGCTGTGTCCCACTGTGTCCCGCTGTGTCCCCCACTGTTTCCCCTGCTGTGTCCGTCTGTGTCCCCCGACATGTGTCCCGCTGTTTCCACTGCTGTGTCCCCGCTGTGTCCCA
>NW_012317867.1:0-1897 GCF_000151885.1 Dipodomys ordii
AAGGAGATGCTGATGGAGATGCTGGAGAAGCAGAAGAAGCAGAAGCATAATAATAAGTATAAGCAGGAGAAGGAAAAAGAAGAGCAGCTGAAGCAATAGGAGAAGCAGAAGATGAAGCTGAAGCATAATGAGAAGCAGAAAGAGAAGCAGTAGAAGTATAAGAAGCAGGAAGAGCAGAAGCAGAAGAAAGAGATGAAGAAGAAAAAGAAGAAGAAGAAGAAGAAGAAGAAGAAGAAGAAGAAGAAGAAGAAGAAGAAGAAGAAGAAGAAGAAGAAGAAGAAGAAGAAGAAGAAGAAGAAGAAGAAGGAGAAGCATAAGGAGAGGCATAAGGAGAAGCTGTAGAAGCTGAAGAAGCAGAAGCAGGAGAAGCAGAAGCAGAAGAAAAGGAATAAGCATAAGAAGCAGAATCAGAGGAAGAAGCAGTAGGAACAGGAGAAGGAGAAGCAGAAGGAGAAGCAGAAGCAGAAGAAGGAGAAGCAGAAGCAGAAGAAGTAGCAGAAGGAGAAGCAGAAGAAGATGCAGAAGGAGAAGCAGGAGAAGCAGAAGAAGCAGAATCAGAAGGAGAAGCAGAAGTAGGAGAAAAAGGAGAAGGAAGGGCAGCAGAAGCAATAGGAGAAGCAGAAGGAGAAGCAGAACCAGAATGAGAAGCAGAAAGAGAAGCAAAAGAAGCAGAAGAAGCAGGAAAAGCAGAAGCAGAAGAAAGAGAAGAAGCAGCAGCAGCAGCAGCAGCAGAAGCAGAAGCAGAAGAAGAAGAAGAAGAAGAAGAAGAAGAAGAAGAAGAAGAAGAAGAAGAAGAAGAAGAAGAAAAGAAGAAGACAAAGAAGAAGAAGAAGAAGAAGCATAAAGAGAAGCATAAGGAGAAGCATAAGGAGAAGCATAAGGAGAAGCAGTAGAAGCAGAAGAAGCAGGAGAAGCAGAAGAAGCAGGAGAAGCAGAAGCAGAAGAAAAAGAATAAGCAAAAGAAGCAGAAACAGAAGCAGTGGGAGAAGCAGAAGAAAGAGAAGGAGAAGGAGCAGAAGAAGGAGAAGTTGAAGCAGAAAGAGAAGCATAAACAGAAGGAGAAGAAGAATGAGAAACAGGAGAATCAGAAGAAGCAGAAGTAGAAGCAGAAAGAGGAGAAGAAGGAGAAGCAGAATAGAATCAGAAGAAACAGAAGAAGAAGAAGCAGAAGAAACATGAGCAAAAGAAACAAAAGAAGGAGAAGAGCAGAAGAAGAAGCAGAAGGAGAAACAGAAGCAGAAGGAGAAACAGAAGCAGAAGGAGAAGCAGAAAGAGAAGCAGGAGAAGCAGAAGAAGCAGGAGAAGCAGAAGCAGAAGAAACAGGAGAAGCCGAAGAAGAAGAAGCAGAATCTGAAGCAGGAGAAATAGAAGAAGCACAATATGAAGCCGAAGCAGAAGAAACAGAAATAGTAGAATAAGCAGAAGCAGCAGGAGAAGCAGAAGAAGAAGACGGAGAAGGCGAGAGAGAGGTAGTAGGAGTAGGAGAAGCAAAAGGATAAGCAGAAGCAGAAAGAGAAGCAGAAGGAGAAGCAGCACGAGAAGTACGAGAAGCAGGAGAAGCAGAAGCAGGAGAAGCAGAAGAAACAGAAGACGCAGAAGCAGAATGAGAAGCAGAAGGAGAAATTGAAGCAGAAGCAGAAGGAGAAGCAGAAGCAGAAGGAGAAGCATAAGAAGGAGAAGCAGAAAGAGAAGCAGAAATAGAAGCAGAACGAGAAGCAGGAGAAGCAGAAGCAGGAGAAGCAGAAGCAAAAGAAACAGAAGAAGGAGAAGAAGCAGAAGCAGAAGGAGAAGCAGAAACAGAAGGAAAAGAAGAAAGAGAAGCAGGAGAAGCAGAAGAAGCAGCAGCAGGAGAAGCAGAAGCAGAAGAAGCCGAAGAAGCAGAACCTAAAGCAGAAGT
>NW_012317868.1:0-1897 GCF_000151885.1 Dipodomys ordii
TCTCCAGAATTCTGCTTCTTCTGCTTCTCGTAGCTTCTCCTACTGACTGAGAATCTCCATCTGCTTCTTCAGATTCTTATGCTCTGCTTCTCCTGCATCTGCATCATCTGCTTCCCCTCCTTCTCTATCTGCTTCTCCTTCTGTTTCTGCTTCTCCACTGCGTCAGCTTCTTGTCCTTCTCCTGTTTGTTCTGCTTATGCTTCTCCTGTTTCTGTATCTCCTGCTCCTCCTTCTGCTAGTCTTTCTGCTTCTCCTGCTGCTTTTCCTTCTCCTGATCCTTCTTCTGCTTCTCTTTCTGCTTCTCCTTCTGTTTCTCCTTCTCCCTCACCTTCTCGTTCTTCTGCTTTTCCTTCTGCTTCTCTTTCTGCTTCTGCATCTTCTGCTTCTTCTGCTACTACCTCTGCTTCTTCTGTTCCTTCTGCTTCTCCTTATGCTTCTCCTTCGGCTTTTGCTTCTCTTTCTGCTTCTGCTTCTCCTTCTGCTTCTCCAGATTCTGCTTCTTCTGCTTCTCCTTCTGCTTCAGGTTCTGCTTCTGCTTCTTCGGCTTCTTCTGCTTCTGCTTCTCCTGCTGCTGCTTCTTCTGCTTCTCCTGCTTCTCTTTCTGCTTTTCCTTCTGTTTCTGATTCTCCTTCTGCTTCTGCTTCTTCTCCTTCTTCTGATTCTTCTGCTTCTGCTTCTCCTGCTTCTGCTTCTCCTGCTTCTCGTTCTGCTTCTCTTTCTGCTTCTACTTCTCTTTCTTCTGCTTCTCCTTCTGCTTCTGCTTCTCCTTCTGCTTCAATTTTTCCTTCTGCTTCTCATTCTGCTTCTGCGTCTTCTGTTTCTTCTGCTTCTCTTGCTTCTGCTTCTCCTGCTTCTCCTACTTCTCCTGCTGCTTTTCCTTCTGCGTCTCTTTCTGCTTCAGCTTATCCTTTTGCTTCTCCTACTCCTAATCCTTCTCTTTCGCCTTCTCCTTCTTGTTCTTCTGCTTGTCCTGGTGCTTCTGCTTCTGCTTATTCTACTATTTCTTTTTCTTCTGCTTCTGCTTCAGATTGTGCTTCTTCTGTTTCTCCTTCTGCTTCAGATTCTGCTTCTGCTTCTTCGGCTTCTCCTGTTTCTTCTGCTTCTGCTTCTCCTGCTTCTTCTGGTTCTCCAGCTTCTCTTTCTGCTTCTCCTTCTTCTTCTGCTTCTCCTTCTGCTTCTGCTTCTGCTTCTGCTCTTCTCCTTCTTCTGTTTCTTTTGCTTCTGTTTCTTCTGCTACTTCTTCTTCTGTTTCTTCTGATTCTACTTCTGCTTCTCCTTCTTCTCCTTCTCTTTCTGCTTCTTCTGATTCTCCTGCTTCTCCTTCTTGTTCTCCTACTGTTTCTGCTTCTCTTTCTGCTTCTGCATCTCCTTCTGCTGCTCCTTCTCCTTCTCCTTCTTCTGCTTCTCCCACTGCTTCTGCTTCTGCTTATTTTGCTTATTCTTTTTCTTCTGCTTCTGCTTCTCCTGCTTCTTCTGCTTCTACTGCTTCTCCTTATACTTCTCCTTATGCTTCTAATTATGCTTCTCCTTATGCTTCTTCTTCTTCTTCGTCTTCTTCTCTTTCCTCTGCTTCTGCTTTTCCTGCTTCTTCTGCTTCTACTGCTTCTCTTTCTGCTTCTCATTCTGCTTCTGCTTCTCTTTCTGCTTCTCCTATTGCTTCTGCGGCTCTTCCTTCTCCTTCTCCTTCTTCTACTTCTCCTTCTGCTTCTGCTTCTTCTGCTTCTCCTGCTTCTCTTTCTGCATCTTCTTCTGCTTCTGCTTCTCTTTCTGCTGTTTCTTCTGCTTCTGTTTCTCCTTCTGCTTCTCCTTCTGCTTCTTCTGCTTCTCCTTCTGATTCTCCTTCTGCTTCTCCTTCTGTTTCTCCTTCATACAAATCTCGTTCTTCTGCTTTTCCTTC
>NW_012317869.1:0-1897 GCF_000151885.1 Dipodomys ordii
CGCAGACACAGCGGAGGACACAGCGGGACAAAGCGGAGGACACAGCGAGGACACAGCGGGACACAGTCTGACACAGCAGGGCTCACAGCGGGGACACAGCGTGGGACACAGCGGGACACAGCGGGTCACAGCGGGGGCACAGCGGGACACAGAGGGGGACAAGCGAGGACACAGTGGGACACAGCAGGACACAGCGGGACACAGCGGGGGACACAGCGGGACACAGCGGGTCACAGCGCGGGACACAGCGGGACACAGCGGGGACACAGTCGGACACAGCGGGACATACGGGGACACAGCGGAGACACAGCGGGACACAGTGCGGACACAGAGGGACACAACGCGGGACACAGCGGGGACACAGTGGGACACAGCAGGGACACAGCGAGGAACACAGAGGGACACAGCGCGGACACAGAGGGGGACACAGCGGGACGCAGCGGGGGACAAGGGAGGGACATAGCGGGGGACATGGGAGCACACAGTGGGACACAGCAGGACCAAGCAGGGACACAGCGAGGACACAGCGGAGGACACAGTGGGGGACACAGCAGGACAAAGCGGGTGACACAGCGGAGGACATAGCGCGGACATAGTGAGGACACAGCGGGACACAGCGGGAAACAGCGGTGACAGAGCTGGACACAACGGGTTACACAGCGGGACACTGTGGGGACACAGCGAGGACACAGCGGGACACAGTGGGACACAGCGGGACACAGCAGGACACAGCGGGACACACCGGGGGACACAGCGGGACACAGCGGGTCACAGCAGGTGACACAGCGGTACATATCGGGGACACAGCTGGACACAGCGGGATACACAGCAAGGACACAGCCGGCCAAGCGGGACACAGCGGGGACACAGCTGGACACAGCGGGGTACACAGCGGGACACAGCGGGGACACAGCGAGGACACAACGGGACACAGCAGGACACAGCCGGACACAGCAGGACACAGCGGGATACAGCGGGGGACACAGCGGGAAACAGCGCGGGACATAGTGGAGGAAACAGTGGGACACAGCGGGGAACACAGCGTGACACAGCGGGACACAGCGGGGGACAACGGGGACACAGCGGGACATAACGGGGAACAGAGCAAGGACACAGTGGGACACAGCGGGACACAGCGAGGATACAATGGGACACAACCGGACACAGCGGGTTACACAGCGGGACACAGCGGAGACACAGCGGGGACACAGCGATATACACAGAGGGTAACACAGAGGGACACAGCAGGACACAGTGGGGGACACAGCGGGACACAGCGGGGGACAGCGGGGACACACATGTGGAAAACGGGGACACAGCCTGACACAGCGGGGACACAGCGGGACACAGCGGGGGACACAGCGGGACACATCTGGACACAGCAGGGGACACAGTAGGGACACAGAGGGGGACACTGCGGGGGACACAGCGGGTCACAGAGGGACACAGCCGGGACACAGCATTGACACATCGGGGGACACAGCGAGGACACAGCGGGGGACACAGCGGGGACACAGTGGGGGACACAGCGGGACACAGCGGAGACACAGGGGGGACACAGCCGGGGACACAGCTGGACACAGCCGGACACAGCGGGGAAACATCGGAGACACAGCGGGACACAGCGGGGAACAGCGGGCACAAAGCGGGACACAGCGGGACACCGCGGGGGACACAGCGGGGGACACAGACAGACACAGCGGGACACAGAGGGGACACAGCGGTGGACACAGAGGGGACACAGCAGGGGACACAGCGGGACACAGCGGGGGACACAGCGGGGACACATCCGGACACAGCGGGGGACACAGCGGGACACAGAGGGGGACACAGCGGGACACAGCGGGGACAAAGTGGGACACAGCGGGGTACACAGCGGGACACAGCGCGGGACACA
>NW_012317870.1:0-1897 GCF_000151885.1 Dipodomys ordii
TTCTCCTTCTTCTGCTTCTCCTTCTCTTTCTGCTCCTCCTTCTCCTTCTGCTTCAATTTCTCCTTCTGCTTCTCATTCTGCTTCTGCGTCTTCTGTTTCTTCTGCTTCTCTTGCTTCTGCTTCTCCTGCTTCTCCTACTTCTCGTGCTGCTTCTCCTTCTGCGTCTCTTTCTGCTTCTGCTTATCCTTTTGCTTCTCCTACTCCTAATCCTTCTCTTTCGCCTTCTCCTTCTTGTTCCTCTGCTTGTCCTGGTGCTTCTGCTTCTGCTTATTCTACTATTTCTGTTTCTTCTGCTTCTGCTTCAGATTGTGCTTCTTCTGTTTCTCCTTCTGCTTCAGATTCTGCTTCTGCTTCTTCGGCTTCTCCTGTTTCTTCTGCTTCTGCTTCTCCTGCTTCTTCTGGTTCTCCTGCTTCTCTTTCTGCTTCTCCTTCTGCTTCTGCTTCTCCTTCTGCTTCTGTTTCTGCTCTTCTCCTTCATCTGTTTCTTTTGCTTCTGTTTCTTCTGCTTCTTCTTCTTCTGTTTCTTCTGACTCTACTTCTGCTTCTCCTTTTCTTTCTGCTTCTTCTGGTTCTCCTGCTTCTCCTTCTTGTTCTCCTTCTGTTTCTGCTTCTCTTTCTGATTCTGCTTCTCCTTCTGCTCCTCCTTCTCTTTCTCCTTCTTCTGCTTCTCTCACTGCTTCTGCTTCTGCTTCTTTAGCTTATTCTTTTTCTTCTGCTTCAGCTTCTCCTGCTTCTGCTTATTCTCCTTCTACTGCTTCTCCTTCTTCTCCTTATACTTCTCCTTATGCTTCTCCTTAGGCTGCTGCTGCTTCTTCTTCTTCTTCGTCTTCTTCTTCTTCTCTTTCTTCTGCTTCTGCTTTTCCTGCCTCTTCTGCTTCTACTGCTTCTCTTTCTGCTTCTTGTCCTTCTCCTGTTTCTTCTCCTTATGCATCTCCTGCTTCAGCTTCTTCTGCTTTTCCTGCTTCTCTTTATGCTTCTCCTTCAGCTTCTCCTTCTGCTCCTTCTCCATTCTTCTGTTTCTTCTTCTTCTGCTTCTCCCGCTTGTGCTTATTCTGCTTCTCCTGCTTCTCGTTCTGCTTCTCTTCGTCGGCTTCTCTTTCTATTTCTGCGTCTGCTTCTTCTGATTCTGATTCTTCTCCTTCTTCTTCTCCTTTTGCTTCTGTGTCTTCTGCATTTCCTTCTTCTCCTTCTGCATCTCCTTCTGCTTGTGCTTTTCCTTCTGCTTCTTCTTCTGCTCTGACTTCTCCTTGTCCTTCTTCTGCTTCTCCGTCTTCTTCTGCTTCCCCTCCTTCTCTTTCTGCTTCTCCTTCTGTTTCTGCTTCTCCTTCTGCTTCTGCTTCTTGTCCTTCTCCTGTTTCTTCTGCTTCTGCTTCTCCTGTTTCTGCATCTCCTGCTTCTCCTTCTGCTTCTCTTTCTGCTTCTCCTGCTGCTTTTCCTTCTCCTGCTCCTTCTTCTGCTTCTCTTTCTGCTTCTCATTCTGTTTCTCCTCCTTCTCTTCTCGTTCTTCTGCTTTTCCTTCTGCTTCTCCTTCTGCTTCTGCATCTTCTGCTTCTTCTGCTACTGCCTCTGCTTCTTCTGTTTCTTCTGCTTCTCCTTCTGCTTTTGCTTCTCTTTCTGCTTCTGCTTCTCCTTCTGCTTCTCCAGATTCTGGTTCTTCTGCTTCTCCTTCTGCTTCAGGTTCTGCTTCTGCTTCATTGGCTTCTTCTGCTTCTGCTTCTCCTGCTGCTGCTTCTTCTGCTTCTCTTTCTGCTTTTCCTTCTGTTTCTGCTTCTCCTTCTGCTTCTTCTCCTTCTTCTGTTTCTTCTGTTTTTGCTTCTCCTGCTTCTGCTTCTCCTCCTTCTCGTTCTGCTTCTCTTTCTGCTTCTACTTCTCCTTCTCCTTCTTCTGCTTCTCCTTC
>NW_012317871.1:0-1897 GCF_000151885.1 Dipodomys ordii
ATAACGTGACACAGCAGGACACAGCGGGGGACACAGCGGTACTTCAGCGGGGAACACAGCTGGACACAGCAGGGTACACAGTAGGGACACAGCTGGACACATAGGGTACACAGCGGGACACAGCGGGACACAGCGAGGACACAGCGGGTCACTGCGGGAGACAAAGCGAGGACACAGCGGGACACAGCGGAACACAGCGGAACACAGCAGGGACACAGCAGGGGACATAGCGGGACACAGCGGGACAAATCGGGGGACAAACAGGGGGATACAGCGGGACACAGCGGGGACACAGCTGGACACAGTGGGACACAGCGGGATACAGGGGACACAGCGGGGATACAATGGGACACAACGGGACACAGCGGGTTACACAGTGGGACACAGCGGGGACACAGCGGGACACAGCAGGAACACAGCGGGGACACAGCGGGGGACACAGCGGGACAGTGGGGGACACAGTTGGACACAGTGGGGGACAAAGAGAGGACACAGCGTGACACAACGGGGGACACAGCGAGGACACAGCGGGACACAGTGGGGGACACAGTGGGACACAGTGGGGACACAGCAAGGACACAGCAGGGACACAGCGGGGGACAAAGAGGGACACAATGGGACACAGCAGGGGACACAGCGAAACACAGCATGAAACACAGCGAGGACACAGCGGGACACAGCGGGACACAGTGGGGACACAGCAGGGACACAGCAGGGACACAGCGGGGGACACAGCGAGACACAATGTGACACAGCAGGGGACACAGGAGGACACAGCGGAGGACACAGTGGGGGACACAGCGGGACACAACGGGAAACACAGCGAGGACACAGCGGGACCCAGCGGGACACAGTGTCGATACAGCGGGGACACAGCGTTACACAGCGGGTTACACAGCTGGGGACACAAAGGGACACAGTGGGGGACACGGCTGGACACAGCGGGACACAGTGGGACACAGCGGGGGACAGATCAGGAGACAGCTGGGGACACAGCGAGAACACAGCGGGACACAGTGGGGACACAGCGGAGACTCAGCAGGGGACACAGCGGGAGACAAAGCAGGACACCACGGAACACGGCGGGACACAGCGGGAAACCGTGGTGACCCTGCGGGGACACAGCAGGACACAGCGGGGTACACAGCGGAACACAGCGGGGGACACAGCGGAACACAGTGGGGGACAGAGCGTGGGACACAGCTAGACACAGCGGGGACAAAGCTGGACACAGCGGGGTATACACAGCAGGACACAGCGGGGCCACAGCGGGGCCACACCAGGACACTGAGGGTTACAGCAGGGACACAGCGGGACACAGTGGGACGCAGCAGGACACAGCGGGAGACACAGCGAGGACACAGCGGGACACAGCAGGGGAAAAAGTGGGACACAGCTGGGACACAGCAGTGGACACAGAGGGACACAGCGGGGACACAGCGGGACTCAGCGGGGTTCACAGCAGTACACAGCAGGACACAGCAGGAACACAGCAGGGACACAGCGGGGGACACAGCAGGACTCAGCGTGGGACACAGCGGGACACAGCGGGACACAGCGGAACACAGCGGGGACAGAGCGGGGACACAGCAGGGACAAAGCGGGGGACACAGCGGGACATAGCGGGACACAGCGGGACACAGTGGGGGACGCAGCGGGACACAGCGGAACACAGCGGAGGACACAGCGAGGACACAGTGGGACACAACGGCGGACACAGTGAGGACACAGTTGGACACAGTGAGGACACAGCGGGACACAGCAGGGATCAGAGCGAGGACACAGCGGGACCCAGCGGGACACAGCGGGGTCTGCAGCTGGGGACACAAGGGGACACAGTGGGTGACACAGCGGGACACAGCGCCACAGAGCGGGACACAGTAGGAACACAGCAGGG
>NW_012317872.1:0-1897 GCF_000151885.1 Dipodomys ordii
GCTGTTTTCACGCTGAGTCCAAGCTGAGATTCAGTGGTGTCCCTCTTAGTCTCCCGATGTGTCCCCCGAATGAGTCCCTTGCAGTTTCACCGCTGTGTCCTCGCTGTGTCCCACGCTGTCTCCTGCTCTGTCCGTCGCTGTGTCTCACGCTTTGTCAACGCTGTGTCCCACTGTGTCCCGCTGTGTCCGGCTGTGCCCCCACTGTGTCCCGTTGTGTCCACAGATGAGTACCACGCTGTGTAACGCTGTGTGCCCGCTGTATCGACGCTGTGTCCCGCTGGGTCCCGCAGTGTCCTCGCTGTGTTCCCCGCTGTGTCCCGCTGTGTCCCCCGCTTTGTCCTCGCTGTGTCCCCCACTGTGTCATGCTGTGTCCTCTCTGTGTCCCCCGCTGGGTCCCGGTGGGTCCTGCTGTGTCCTCGCTGTGTCCACCGCTGTGTCCCGTTGTGTCCCCAGCTGTGTCCACCGCTATGTCCTGATGTGTCTACTGCTGTGTCCATGCTATGTCTTGCTGTGTCGCGCTGTGTCCCCCCGCTGTGTCCGCTGCTGTGTCCTGCTGTTTTCCCCGCTGTGTCACCAATGTGTCCCGCTGGTCCTCGATGTGTCCCGCTGTATCTCGCTGTGCCCCCACTCTGTCCCGTTGTGTCCACAGCTGAGTACCACGCTGTGTAACCCTGTGTCCCCGCTGTATCGACGCTGTGTCCTGCTGGGTGCCGTTGTGTCCTCGCTGTGTTCCCCGCTGTGTCCCGCTGTGTCCCCCGCTGTGTCCTCGCTGTGTTCCCCACTGTGTCCTGCTTTGTCCCCCGCTGTGTCCCCCGCTGTGTCCTCGCTGTGTCCCCTGCTGTGTCCCACTGTGTCCTCACTGGGTCCCCCACTGTGTCCCGCTGTGTCCCCCGCTGTGTCCTGCTGTGTCCGCTGTGTCCCCGCTGTGTGCCTGCTGTGTCCCGCTGTGTCTCCACTTTGTCCCGCTGTGTCCCACTGTGTCCCCGCTGTGTCCCGCTGTGTCCTGCTGTGTCCCCGCTCTGTTCCCGCTGGGTACCCCGCTGTGTCCAGCTGTGTCACCGCTGTGTCTCGCTGTGGCCACTCTCTGTCTCCGCTGTCCTCCGCTGTGTCCATGCTATGTCTTGCTGTGTCGCGCTGTGTCCCCCGCTGTGTCCCCCGCTTTTTCCTGCTGTGTCCCTCAGTGTCCCCGCTGTGTCCCGCTGTGTAACACTGTGTCCCGTGGTGTACCACTTTGTCCCACGTTGTGTCCCACGCTGAGTCCCCTCTGTGTCGCCTCTGTGTCCCCCTGTGTCCTCGCTGTATCCCCTGCTGTCTCCCGCTTTGTCTCACGCTGTGTTCCGCTGTGTCCCGCTGTGTCCCCGCTGTGTCCCCAGCTGTGTCCCGCTGTGTACCCTGCTGTGTCCTGCTATGTTCCCGCACTGTCCCCGCTGTGTCCCGCTGTGTCCCGCTGTGTCCTCGCTGTGTCCCCAGCTGTGTACCCCACTGTGTTCCGCGTGTCCCTGCTGTATCGACGCTGGGTCCCGCTGGGTACCGCTGTGTCATCCCTGTGGCCCCTCTGTGTCCCGCTGTGTCCCCCGCTGTGTCTCTGCTGTGTCCCCGCTGGGTCCCGCTGTGTACTGCTGTGTCCCCCGCTAAGTCTGTGCCCCCGCTGTCTCTCGCTCTGTCCCTCGCTGTGTCTCACGCTTTGTCCCCGCTGTGTCCCACTGTGTCCCGCTGTGTCCGGCTGTGCCCCCACTGTGTCCCGTTGTGTCCACAGCTGAGTACCACGCTGTGTAACGCTGTGTGCCCGCTGTATCGACGCTGTGTCCCGCTGGTTCCCGCTGTGTCCTCGCTGTGTTCCCCGCTGTGTCCCGCGCTGTGTCCCTCTGTGTACCCCGCTGTGTCCAGCTTTGTCCTG
>NW_012317873.1:0-1897 GCF_000151885.1 Dipodomys ordii
CCACGCTGTGTCCCACTGTGTCCTCGCTGTGTCCCCCGCTGTGTCCGCTATGTCCCCACTGTGTCCCAAGCTGTGTCCCGCTGTTTACCCCGCTGTGTCTTGCTATGTTCCCGCAGTGTCCCCGCAGTGTCCCCGCTGGGTCCTGCTGTGTCCTCGATGTGTTCCCCGCTGTGTTCCGTTGTGTCCCCAGCTGTGTACCCCGCTGTGTCCCGCTGTGTCCCCGTTGGATCGACGCTGTGTCTCGCTGTGTCCCGCTTTGTCCCCCGCTGTGTCCCCCGCTGAGTCCCCGCTGTGTCCCGCTCTGTCCTCCCTGTGTCCCCCGCTGTGTCCCGCTGTGTCCTGCTGTGTCCCCCTGTGTCCTCTGATGTGCCCCACGCTGTGTCCCGCTCTGTCCCGCTGTGTCCCCCGCTGTTTCCCGCTGTGTCCACTGCTGTGTCCCCGCTGTGTCCCACTTTTTCCCCCGCTGTGTCCCGCTGTGTCCTCGCTGTGTCTTCCGCTGTGTCCCACTGTGTCCTCGCTGTGTCCCCAGTTGTGTCCCACTGTGTCCCGCTGTGTCCCTGCTGTGACCCTCAGTGTCCCAGTGTGTCCCCGCTGTGGCCCCTCTGTGTCCCGCTGTGTCCCGCTCTGTCCCTGCTGTGTCCTGCTGTGTCACGCTGTGTCCCCACTTTGTGCCCGCTGTGTCCCGCTGTGTACTCCGTTGTGTCAGGCTGTGTCCCCCGCTTTGTCCCGCTGTGTCCCCGCAGTGTCGCCACTGTGTCCCGCTGTGTCACACTGTGTCCCATGGTGTCCTGCTTTGTCCCCAGCTGTGTCCCCCGCTGAGTACACTCAGTGTCGTGCTGTGTCCTCGCTGTGTGCCCCGCTTTCTCCCACTTTGTCCCACTCTGTGTCCCACTGTGTCCTCGCTTTGTCCCCCGCTGTGTCCCGCTGTGTCCCCCACTCTGTCCCGCTGTTTCCCGCTGTGTCCCCCGCTGTGTCCTGCTGTGTCCCCGCAGGGTCACCGCTGTTTCGCGCTGTGTCCCGCTGTGTTCCGTTGTTTCTTGCTGTGTCCCGCTGTGTTCAGTGGTATCCCGCTTTGTCCCCCGCTGTGTCCCCCGTTGAGTCCCCGCTGTGTCCCTGCTGTGTCCCCAGTGTGTCCCGCTGTGTCCCGCTGTGTCATTTCTGTGTCCCACGCTGTGTTCCGCTGTGTCCTCGCTGTGTCCCCTGCTGTGTCCCATTGTGTCCCCAGCTGTGTACCCCGCTGTGTCCCACTGTGTCCCTGCTGTATCGACGCTGTGTCCCGCTGGGTCCCGCTGTGTCCTCGCTGTGTTCCCCGCTGTGTTCCGCTGATTACCCCTCTGTGTCCCACGCTGTGTCCCTGCTGTGTCCCCGGTGTGTCCCGCTGTGTCGCGCTGTGTATTGCTGTGTCCCCCGCTGAGTTCCGCTGTGTCCCTGCTGTGTCCCCATGTGTCCTCACTGTGTCACGCTCTGTCCCGCTCTGTCCCCGCTATGGCCTGCTGTGTCCCGCTGTGTCCCTGCTGTGTGCCCGCTGTGTCCCGCTGTGTTCCCCTCTCTGTCCCCTGCTGTCCCCTGCTGTGTCCCCCGCTGTGTCCAACTGTGTCCCGCTGTGTCCCCCGCTTTGTCCCGCTGTGTCCCTGCAATGTCACGCTGTGACCCGCTGTGTACCGCTGTGTCCCCCGCTTTGTCCCGCTGTGTCCCTGCAGTGTCCCCGCTGTGTCCTGCTGTGTTACACTGTGTCCCGTGGTGTCCCGCTTTGTTCCCCGCTGTGTCCTCGCTGTGTTTCCCGCTGTGTCCCGCTGTGTACCCCTCTGTGTCCCCTGCTGTGTCCCGCTGTGTACCCCGCTGTGTCTAGCTGTGTCCTCACTGGGTCGCCCGCTGTCTCCTGCTTTGTCCCCCGCTG
>NW_012317874.1:0-1897 GCF_000151885.1 Dipodomys ordii
AAACACTGATAAAACACAAAAGAAAGGTCACTGCATTATTGTGAACTGATGTAAAAAGACCATTTAACAAAGTGCAAAAACATGTTTCCAGGAAAGCACTAAAAATCTATAAATAAAAGAAATCTTATCAACATATTGAGGGCTGTATATTAAAAAAAAACAAAAACAAAAAAACAGGCTACTCTCACCATTTTCCCCAATGTGCAAGACAAAATGAGGATGCCAGCTCCCATCACTACTCTTTAGCATTGTACTGAAAACTTTACCAAGAAAATTATATAAGAAGAAAGTATCCAAATTTGGAAGGAAGGAGTATCACTGTTTATAAATCAGTTTACAATCTTGGTAGCGTGTGTGTTTCTAGGAATTTGTAACTCTCTCTCTCTCTCTCTCTCTCTCTCTCTCTCTCTCTCTCTCTCTCTCTCTCTCTCTCTCTCCCTCTCTCTCCCTCTCCTTCTCCCTCTCCCCTCCCTTCCTCTCTCTCTCTCGTCTCTTATCTCTCTCTCTTCTCCCTCTTCTCCTCTTCTTCTCCTTCTTCTTCTTCTTCTCCGTCGTCGTCATCATCTTCTTCTTCTTCTTCGTCTTCTTCTTCTTCTTCTTCTTCTTCTTCTTCTTCTTCTTCTTCTTCTTCTTCTTCTCCTTCTTCTCCTTCTTCTCCTTCTCCTTCTTCTTCTTCTTCTTCTTCTTCTTCTTCTTTTTCTTCTTCTTCTTCTTCTCTTTCTTTTGCTTCTGCTTTTTCTGCTTCTTCTGCTTCTCTTTCTGCTTCTCATTCTGCTTCTGCTTCTCCTTCTGCTTCTCCTATTGCTTCTGCTGCTCTTCCTTCTCCTTCTCCTACTTCTGCTTCTCCTTCTGCTTCTGCTTCTCCTTCTGCTTCTCCTTATATTTCTCTTTCTCCTTCTCGTTCTTCTGCTTCTACTTCTGCTTTTGCTTCTGCTATTTATGCTTCTTCTGTTTCTTTTGCTTCTGCTTCAGTTGCTTCTGCTTCTTAGCTTCTCCTGCTTCTCCTGCTTCTGTTTCTGCTTCTTCTTCTTCTTCTCTTTCCGGTTCTCCTGCTTCTGCTTCTTGTGCTTCTCCTGCTTCTCTTTCTGCTACTCATTCTGCTTCTGCTTCTCCTTCTGCTTCTGCTTCTCCTCCTTCTCCTTCTCCTTCTCCTACTTCTGCTTCTTCTTCAGCTTCTTCTTCTTCTGCTTTTCCTGCTTCTCCTTCTGCACCTCCTTCTGCTTGTGCTTGTTATTATGCTTCTTCTTCTGCTTCTGCTTCTCCTGCTTGTTTTGGTTCACCTTTTGCTTCTGCTTCTACTGCTTTTCCTGCTTCTCCTTCGGCTTCTCCCTCTGCCTCTCCTTCTGCTTCTCCTTCTGTTTCTCTTTCTCCTTCTCGTTTTTCTGCTTTTCCTTCTGCTTCTCCTTCTGCTTCTACATCTGCTCCTTCTCCCTCTGCTTCTGCTTCTCATGCTTCTTCTTTTTCTTCTGCTTCTGCTTCTATTGCTTCTGCTTCTTCTGCTTCTCTTTCTGCTTCTCCTGCTGCTTGTCCTTCTGCTCCTCCTTCTCCTTCTTCTACTTCTCCTTCTGCTTCTACTTCTGCTTCTTCTTCTTCTCCTTCTACTTCTCCTGCTTCTACTTCTTCTCCTGCTTCTCCTTCTTCTTTTGCTTCTTCTTCTCCTTTTGCTTCTTCTTCTTCTTCTTCTTCTCCTTCTTCTTCTTCTTCTTCTTCTTCTCCTCATTCTTCTTCTTCTTCTTCTTCTTCTTCTTCTTCTTCTTCTTCTTCTTCTTCTTCTTCTTCATCTTTTTCTTCTGCATCTTCTGGAACTGCTACTTCTTCTACATCTTCTTCAGCTCATCTACATATCATATACACTTTTGAAACTACTGCATCCTACTTATACTGCTTCTTCTGCTTA
>NW_012317875.1:0-1896 GCF_000151885.1 Dipodomys ordii
TCAGTTTCTTCTGCTTCTTCTTCACATTGTGCTTCTTCTGTTTCTCCTGCTTCAGATTCTGCTTCTGCTTCTCCGGCTTCTCCTGTTTCTTCTGCTTCTGCTTCTTCTACTTCTCCTGCTTCTCTTTCTGCTTCTCCTTCTGCTTCTCCTTCTGCTTCTGCTCTTCTCCTTCTTCTGTTTCTTTTGCTTCTATTTCTTCTTCTTCTTCTTCTTCTGTTTCTTCTGATTCTACTTCTTCTTCATCTTCTTCTCTTTCATCAGCTTCTGCTTTTCCTGCTTCTTCTGCTTCTACTGCTTCTCTTTCTGCTTCTCATTCTGTTCTGCTTCTCCTATTGCTTCTGCTGCCCTTCCTTCTCCTTCTCCTTCTCCTACTTCTGCTTCTCCTTCTGCTTCTGCTTCTTCTGCTTCTCCTGCTTCTCCTTCTGCAACTTCTTCTCCTTCTGCTTCTCCTTTTGCTGCTCCTTCTCCGTCTTCTCCTACTCCCTCTGATTCTGCTTCTTATGCTTATTCTTTTTCTTCTGCTTCTCCTGCTTCTGCTTCTTCTGCTTCTACTGCTTCTCCTTATGCTTCTCCTTATGCTTCTCCTTCTTCTCCTTCTTCTTCTCCTTCTCCTTCTGATTCTTCTTCTTCTTCTTCTTCTTCTTCTTCTTCTTCCTCTTCTCTTTCTTCTGCTTCTGTTTTCCTGCTTCTTCTGCTTCTACTGCTTCTCTTTCTGCTTCTCATTCTGCTTCTGCTTCTCCTTCTGCTTCTCCTATTGCTTCTGCTGCTCTTACTTCTCCTTCTCCTACTTCTACTTCTTCTTCTGCGTCTGCTTCTTCTGCTTCTCCAGCTTCTCCTTCTGCATCTTCTTCTGCTTCTTCTCCTTCTGCTGCTTCTTCTGCTTCTGCTTCTCCTTCTGCTTCTTCTGCTTCTCTTTCTGATTTTCCTTCTGCTTCTGCTTCTGTTTTTCCTTCTCCTTCTCATTCTTCTGCTTTTCCTTCTGCTTCTGCTGCAACTGCTACTGCTTCTGCTTCTTCTGTTTCTTCTGCTTCTCCTGCTGCTTTTGATTCTCTTTCCGCTTCTGCTTCTCCTTCAGCTTCTCATTCTGCTTCTCCAGATTCTGCTTCTTCTGCTTCTCCTGCTTCTCATTCTGCTTCAGGTTCTGCTTCTGCTTCTTCGGATTCTTATGCTTCTGCTTCTCCTGCTTCTGCTTCTTCTGCTTCCCCTCCTTCTCTTTCTGCTTCTCCTTCTGTTTCTGCTTCTCCTTCTGCTTCTGATTCTTGTCCTTCTCCTGTTTCTTCTGCTTCTGCATCTCCTGTTTCTGCATCTCCTGCTTCTCCTTCTGCTGCTCTATCTGCTTTTCCTGCTGCTTTTCCTTCTCCTGCTCCTTATTCTGCTTCTCTTTCTGCTTCTCCTTCTCCTACTCCTTCTCCTTCTCGTTCTTCTGCTTTTCCTCCTGCTTCTCCTTCTGCTTCTGCATCTTCTGCTTCTTCTGCTACTGCCTCTGCTTCATCTGTTTCTTCTGCTTCTCCTTCTGCTTCTCCTTCTGCTTTTGCTTCTCTTTCTGCTTCTGGTTCTCCTTCTGCTTCTCCAGATTCTGCTTCTTCTGCTTCTCCTGCTTCTCCTTCTGCTTCAGGTTCTGCTTCTGCTTCTTCGGCTTCTTCTGCTTCTGCTTCTCCTGCTGCTGCTTCTTCTGCTTCTCCTGCTTCTCTTTCTGCTTTTCCTTCTGTTTCTGCTTCTCCTTCTGCTTCTGCTTCTTCTCCTTCCTATGTTTCTTCTGCTTCTGCTTCTCCTGCTTCTGCTTCTCCTGCTTCTCGTTGAGCTTCTCTTTCTGCTTTTCCTTCTCCTTCTTCTGCTTCTCCTTATGCTTCTGCTTCTCAAATAAGCTTCTCATTCAGCTTCAATTTCTCCTTCGGC
>NW_012317876.1:0-1896 GCF_000151885.1 Dipodomys ordii
TTGCTTCTGCGGCTCTTCCTTCTCCTTCTCCTTCTTCTACTTCTCCTTCTGCTTCTGCTTCTTCTGCTTCTCCTGCTTCTCCTTCTGCATCTTCTTCTGCTTCTGCTTCTCTTTCTTCTTTTTCTTCTGCTTCTGTTTCTCCTTCTGCTTGTCCTTCTGCTTCTTCTGCTTCTCCTTCTGTTTCTCCTTCTCCTTCTCGTTCTTCTGCTTTCCTTCTGCTTCTCCTTCTGCTTCTGCTGCAACTGCTACTGCTTCTGCTTCTTCTGTTTCTTCTGCTTCTCCTTCTGCTTTTGATTCTCTTTCTGCTTCTGCTTCTGATTCTACTTCAGTTTCTCATTCTGCTTCTCCAGATTCGGCTTCTTCTGCTTCTCCTGCTTCTCCTTCTGCCTCAGGTTCTGCTTCTGCTTCTTCGGATTCTTATACTTCTGCTTCTCCTGCTTCTGCTTCTTCTGCTTCCCCTCTTTCTCTTTCCGCTTCTCTTTCTGTTTCTGCTTCTCCTTCTGCTTCTCCTTCTGCTTCTTGTCCTTCTCCTGTTTCTTCTCCTTCTGCTTCTCCTGCTTCTGCTTCTTCTGATTTTCCTGCTTCTCTTTCTGCTTCTCCTTCTGCTTCTGCTCCTTCTCCTTCTGTTTCTTCTTCTTCTGCTTCTCCCGCTTGTGCTTCTCCTGCTTCTAGTTCTGCTTCTCTTCATCGGCTTCTCTTTCTATTTCTGCTTCTGCTTCTTCTGATTCTGATTCTTCTCCTTCTGCTTCTGCTTCTTCTGCATCTCCTGCTTCTCCTTCTGCATCTCCTTCTGCTTGTGCTTTTCCTTCTGCTTCTTCTTCCGCTCTGGCTTCTCCTTCTCCTTCTTCTGCTTCTCCGTCTGCTTCTGTTTCTTCTGCTTTTCCTGCGTCTCCTTCTGCTTCTCCTTCTGTTTCTCCTTCTCGTTCTTGTGCTATTCCTTCTGCTTCTCTTTCTGGTTCTGCATCTTCAGCTTCTTCTGCTACTGATTCTGCTTCTTATGTTTCTTCTGCTTCTCCTTCTGCTTTTGCTTCTCTTTCTGCTTCTGCTTCTCCTTCTGGTTCTCCTTCTTCTTCTCCAGGTTCTGCTTCTTCTGCTTCTCGTGCTTCTCCTTCTGCTTTAGGTTCTGCTTTTGCTTCTTCGGCTTCTTCTGCTTCTATTTTTGCTTCTCCTTCTGTTTCTGCTTCTCTTTCTGCTTCTGCTTCTTCTCCTTCTTCTATTTCTTCTGATTCTGCTTCTCCTGCTTCTGCTTCTCCTGCTTCTCCTTCTGTTTCTCTTTATGCTTCTCCTTCTGCTTCGCCTTCTTCTGCTTATACTACTGCTTCTGCTTCTTCTTCTGCATCTTCTTCTGTTTCAATTTCTCCTTCTTCTGCTTTTCATTCTGCTTCTGCTTCTCCTGCTTCTGCTTCTTCTGCTTCTCCTTCTCCTTCTCCTTCTCTTTCTGCGTCTGCTTATCCTTCTGTTTCTCCTACTCCTAATCCTTCTCTTTCTCCTTCTTCTTCTTCTGCTTCTCGTTCTTCTTCTGCTTCTTCTGCTTGTTCTGTTTCTTCTGCTTCTACTTTTCCAGCTTCTGCTGCTTCTGCTTCTCCTTCTGCTTCAGGTTCTCCTTCTGCTTCTTGGGCTTCTTCTGTTTCTTCTGCTTCTGCTTCTCCTGCTACTGCTTCTTCCGCTTCTTCTGCTTCTCTTTTGCTTCTCCTTCTGCTTCTGCTTCTCCTTCTGCTCCTTCTCTTTCTTCTGTTTCTTCTTCTTCTTCTTCTTCTTCTTCTTCTTCTTCTTCATCATCTTCTTCTTCTTCTTCTTCTACAGCTCCTCCCGCTTCTGCTACTTCTGCATCTCCTGCTTGACCTTCTCCTTCTGCTTCTCCTTCTCCTACATCTCTTCTCTTTCTGCTTCTGCTTC
>NW_012317877.1:0-1896 GCF_000151885.1 Dipodomys ordii
TGCTTCTCATTCTGCTTCTGCGTCTTCTGTTTCTTCTACTTCTCCTGCTTCTGCTTCTCTGCTTCTCATACTTTTCGTGCTGCTTTTTCTTCTGCGTCTCTTTCTGCTCTGCTTATCCTTTTGCTTCTCCTACTCCTAATCGTTCTCTCTCGCCTTCTCCGTCTTCTTCTTCTGCTTCTCCTGCTGCTTCTGATTCTGCTTATTCTACTATTTCTGATTCTTCTGCTTCTGCTTCAGATTGTGCTTCTTCTGTTTCTCCTTCTGCTTCAGATTCTGCTTCTGCTTCTTCGGATTCTTCTGTTTCTTCTGCTTCTGCTTCTCCTGCTTCTTCTGCGTCTCCTCCTTCTCTTTCTGCTTCTCCTTCTGCTTCTGCTTCTCCTTCTGCTTCTGCTTCTGCTCTTCTCCTTCTTCTGTTTCTTTTGCTTCTGTTTCTTCTGCTTCTTATTCTTCTGTTTCTTCTCATTCTACTTCTGCTTCTTCTGATTCTCCTGCTTCTCCTTTTGTTGTCCTTCTGTTTCTGCTTTTCTTTCTGCTTCTGCTTCTCCTTCTGCTGCTCCTTCTCCTTCTGCTTCTGCTTCTCCCAGTGCTTCTGCTTCTTTTGTTTATTCTTTTTCTTCTGCTTCTGCTTCTCCTGCTTCTTCTTCTTCTCCTTCTACTGCTTCTCCTTATGCTTCTCCTTATGCTTCTCATTATGCTTCTCCTTATGCTTCTCATTATGCTTCTCCTTATGCTTCTTCTTCTTCTTCTTCTTCTTCTTCTTCTTCTTCTTCTTCTTCTTCTTCTTCTTCTTCTTCTTCTTCTTCTTCTTCTTCTTCTTCTTCTTCTTCTTCTTCTTCTTCTTCTTCTTCTTCTTCTTCTTCTTCTTCTCTTCCGTCTGCTTCTGCCTTTCCTGCTTCTTCTGCTTCTACTGCTTCTCTTTCTGCTTGTCATTCTGCTTCTGCTTCTCCTATTGTTCCTGCTGCCCTTCCCTCTCCTTCTCCTTCTCCTACTTCTGCTTCTCCTTCTGCTTTTGCTTCTTCTGCTTCTCCTGCTTCTCCTTCTGCATCTTCTTCTGCTTCTGCTTCTCCTTCTGCTGCTTCTTCTGCTTCTGCTTCTCCTTCTTCTGCTTCTCCTTCTGCTGCTCCTTCTGCTTCTCGTTCTGCTTCTGATTCTCCTTCTGCTCTTCCTACTCCTAATCCTAATCTTTCTCCTTCTCCTTCTTCTTCTTCTGCTTCTCGTTCTGCTTCTGCTACTGCTTCTTCTGCTTGTTCTGTTTCTTCTGCTTCAGGTCCTGCTTCTGCTTCTTCAGCTTCTTCTGCTTCTTGTGCTTCTGCTTCTCCTGCTACTGCTTCTTCTCCTTATCTTTCTGCTTCTCCTTCTGCTTCTGCTTCTGCTTCTCCTTCTGCTCCTTCTCTTTCTCGTTCTTCTTCTTCTTCTTCTTCTTCTTCTTCTTCTTCTTCTTCTTCTTCTTCTTCTTCTTCTTCTTCTTCTTCTTCTTCTTCTTCTTCTTCTTCTTCTTCTTCTATTTATTCTTCTTCTTCTCCTTCTCCTTCTTCTTCTTCTTCTGTTTCTCCCGCTTCTGCTTCTTCTGCTTCTCCTTCCTTTCCTCTGCTTCTGCTTCTCCTTCTCCTTCTTCTGCTTCTCTTTCTGCTTCTGCTTCTTCTCATTCTCCAACTAATCCTTCTTCTTTTCCTTCTGTTTCTGCTTCTCTTTTTGCTTCTCCATCTCCTTCTGCTTCACCTTCTGCTGCTCCTTCTCCTTCTTCTGTTTCTCCCTCTGCTTCTGCTTCTGCTTCTTATGCTTCTTCTTGTTCTTCTGCTTCTGCTTCTCCTGCTTCTGCTTCTTATGCTTCTACTGCTTCTTCTTCTGCTTCTGCTTCTTCTGCTTCTACTACTCTTTCTGCTTCTGCTTCTCCTG
>NW_012317878.1:0-1896 GCF_000151885.1 Dipodomys ordii
GCGTCTCCTTCTCCTCTTTCTGCTTGTCCTATTTCAGCTTCTCCCACTGCTTATGCTTGCGGCTTCTTTTGCTTATTCTTTTTCTTCTGCTTCTGCTTCTCGTGGGATCTGCTTCTACTGCTTCTCCTTATGCTTCTGCTTATGCTTCTCCTTAAGCTGTTCCTTCTTCTTCTTCATCCTCATCTTCTTCATCTTCTTCTTCTTCTTCTTCTTCTTCTTCTTCTTCTTCTTCTATTCTTCTTCTTCTTCTTCTCTTTCTTCTGCTTCTGCTTTTCCTGCTTCTTCTGCTTCTACTGCTTCACTTTCTGCTTCTCCTTCTGCTTCTGCTTCTCCTATTGCTTCTGCTGCCCTTCCTTCTCCTTCTCCTTCTCCTACTTCTGCTTCTCCTTCTGCTTCTGCTTCTTCTGCTTCTCCTGCTTCTCATTCTGCATCTTCTTCTGCTTCTGCTTCTCCTGCTGCTTCTTCTTCTGCTTCTGCTACTCCTTCTTCTGCTGCTTCTCCTGCTGCTTCTTCTTCTGCTTCTGCTACTCCTTCTTCTGCTTCTCCTTCTGATTCTCCTTCTACTTCTCTTTCTGCTGTTCCTTCTCCTTCTTCTGCTTCTCCCTCTGATTCTTCTTCTTATGCTTATTCTTTTTCTACTGCTTCTGCTTCTCCTGCTTCTGCTTCTTCTGCTTCTACTGCTTCTCCTGATGCTTCTTCTTCTTCTTCTTCTTCTTCTTCTTCTTCTTCTTCTTCTTCTTCTTCTTCTTCTTCTTCTTCTTCTTCTTCTTCTTCTTCTTCTCTTTCTTCTGCTTCTGCTTTTCCTGCTTCTTCTGCTTGTACTGCTTCTCTTTTTGCTTCTCATTCTGCTTCTGCTTCTCCTTCTGCTACTCCTATTGCTTCTGCTGCCCTTCCTTCTCCTTCTCCTTCTCCTTCTCCTACTTCTGCTTCTCCTTCTGCTTCTGCTTCTTCTGCTTCTCCTGCTTCTCCTTCTGCATCTTCTTCTCCTTCTTCTTCTCCTTTTGCCTCTCCTTTTGCTGCTCCATCTCCGTCTTCTCCTACTCCCTCTGATTCTTCTTCTTATGCTTATTCTTTTTCTACTGCTTCTGCTTCTCTTGCTTCTCCTTCTGCATCTCCTTCTGCTTCTGCTTCTCCATCTGCTGCTTCTTCTGCTTCTGTTTCTTCTTCTGCTTCTCCTTCTGCTTCTTCTGCTTCTCCTTCTGATTCTCCTTCTGCTTCTCCTTCTGTTTCTCCTTCTCATTCTTCTGCTATTCCTTCTGCTTCTCTTTCTGCTTCTGCATCTTCAGCTTCTTCTGCTACTGCTTCTGCTTCTTCTGTTTCTTCTGCTTCTCCTTCTGCATTTGAATCTCTTTCTGCTTCTGCTTCTCCTTCTGGTTCTCCTTCTTCTTCTCCAGATTCTTCTTCTGCTGCTTCTCCAGCTTCACCTTCTGCTTCAGGTTCTCCTTTTGCTTCTTCGGCTTCTTCTGCTTCTATTTCTGCTTCTCCTTCTGTTTCTGCTTCTCTTTCTGCTTCTGCTTCTTCTCCTTCTTCTATTTCTTCTGATTCTGCTTCTCCTGCTTCTGCTTCTCCTGCTTCTCCTTCTGTTTCTCTTTATGCTTGTCCTTCTGCTTCTCCTTCTTCTGCTTCTACTACTGCTTCTGCTTCTGCTTCTCCTTCTGCATCTTCTTCTGTTTCAATTTCTCCTTCTTCTGCCTTTCATTATGCTTCTGCTTCTGCTTCTTCTGCTCCTTCTGCTTCTCCTGCTTCTCCTTCTCCTTCTCTTTCTGCTTCTGCTTATCCTTCTGTTTCTCCTACGCCTAATGCTTCTCTTTCTCCTTCTTCTTCTTCTGCTTCTCCTGCTGCTTCTTCTTCTGCTTCTTCTGCTTTTTCTGTTTCTTCTTCTTGTGCTTCAGCTTC
>NW_012317879.1:0-1896 GCF_000151885.1 Dipodomys ordii
ACAGCGGGACACAGCGGGGGACACAGCGGGGGGCACAGCGGGACACAGCTGGACACAGCGGGGGACAGAGGGGAGACACAGCGGGACACAGCGGGGGACACAGAGGGGTACACAGTGGGACACAGCGGGGAACATAGCGAGGACACTGCGGGAACCAGCGGCACACCGTGTCGATACAGCGGGGACACAGCGGGACACAGCGGGGTACACAGCTAGGGACACAACGGGATACAGCGGGGGACACAGCGAGGACACAGAAGACCACAGCGTGGGACACAGCGAGGACAAAGCGGGACACAGCGAGACACAGCGGGACACAGCGGGGACACAGCAGTAGACACAGCGGGACACAGCGGGGGACACAGCGGGACACAGCGAGGAACACAGGGAGGACACAACGGGACCCACTGGGACACAGCGTCGATACAGTGGGGACACAGCGGGACACAGCGGGGTACACAGCTGGGGACACAACGGCACACAGCGAGGGACACAGCGAGGACACAGCGGGACACAGCGGGACACAGCGGGACACTGCGGGAACATAGCGAGACACAGTGTGGTACACAGCGGGACACAGCTTGGGACACAGCGGGGACACAGCGGGATACAGCGGGGGGACAAAGCGGGAGACAGCGGGGGGACACAGCGAGGACACAGCGGGACACAGCGGCGACACAGAGGGGACTCAGCGGGGGACACAGCGGGGGGACAAAGCGGGACACCATGGGACACAATGTGACACAGCGGGACACAGCGGAGACTCTACGGGGACACAGCGGGACAAAGCGGGGGACACAGCGGGACACAGGGGGGAACACAGTGGGAGACAGCGGTGACAGAGAGGGGACACAGCTGGACACAACGGATTACAAAGCGGGACACAGTGTGGAAACAGCTGGGACACAGAGGGACACAGCGGGACCCAGCAGGGACCAAGCGGGATACAGGGGGACACAGCAGGACACAGTGGGTGACACAGCAGGACACAGCGGGGGGACACAGTCTGACACAGCGGGGACACAGCGGGGACACAGCCGGACACAGCGGGACACAGCGGGTACACAGAGGGACACAGTGCAGACACAGAGGGACACAACGGGGGACACAGCGGGGACACAGTGGGACACAGCATCGACACAGCGAGGGACACAGCGGGACACAGCGGGGACACAGATGGGGGCACAGTGGGACGAAGCAGGGGACAAGGGAGGACACAGCAGGACACAGCGGGGGACACAGCAGGGGACACAGCGGGACACAGCGGGGAACACAGCGAGGACACAGCGGGACCCAGCGGGACACAGCGTCGATACAGCGTGGACACAGCGTTACACAGCGTGTTACACAGCTGTGGACACAACGAGACAGTGTGGGGGCACAGCGGGACACAGCGGGACACAGTGCGACACAGCGGGGACAAAACGTGAGACACAGCAGGGGACAGAGCGGGAGACAGCAGGGGACACAGCGAGGACACAGCGGGACACAGAGGTGACACAGCGGGGGACACAGCGGGACACAGCGGGGGACACAGCAGGGGACACAGTGGGACACAGAGGGACACAGTGGGGGACACAGCGAGGACAAAGCAACACACAGCAGCGACACAGAGGGGACTCAGTGGGGGACACAGCAGGCGACAAAAAGGGACACCAAAGGACACAGTGTGAAACAGCGGGACACAGCGGGGACACAGTGGGACAAAGTGGGGGACAGCGGAGACAGAGAGGGGACACAGCGGCACACAGCGGGTACACAGCGGGACACAGCGGGACACAGCGGGGACAGAGCGGGACACAGCGGGACACAGCGGGGGACACAGCGAGGACACAGCGGGGGACACAGGGAGGACACAGCGGGACACAGCGTCGATACAGCGGGGACACAGCGTTG
>NW_012317880.1:0-1896 GCF_000151885.1 Dipodomys ordii
CATAAGCTTCATCACAATGACTCTCATTATGCTTCCCAATAAGCTTCTCCTACTCCTACTCCATCATCTTAATAGTCATAATCTCGTAAGCATCATAATCATATTCATAATCTTCATCATCGTCGTCATCATCATCTTAATCTTCATCTTCTTCATCATATTCTTCTTCTTCTCTTTCTTCTGCTTCTCCAGGTTTTACTGTTTCTACTGCTTCTCTTTTTGGTTCTCATTCTGCTTCTGCTTCTCCATCTGATGCTCCTTCTCCTTCTCCTTCTTCTGCTTCTCTCACAGCTTCTGCTTCTGCTTCTTTTGCTTATTCTTTTTCTTCTGCTTCTGCTTCTCTGCTTCTGCTTCTTCTGCTTCTACTGCTTCTCCTTTTGTTTCGCCTTCTCCTTCTCGTCCTCCTCCTCCTCCTCCTCCTCTTCCTCCTCCTCCTCCTCCTCCTCCTTCTTCTTCTTCTTCTTCTTCTTCTTCTTCTTCTTCTTCTTCTTCTTCTTCTTCTTCTTCTTCTTCTTCTTCTTCTTCTTCTTCTTCTTCTTCTTCTTCTTCTTCTCTTTCTTCTGCTTCTACTTTTCCTGCTTCTTCTGCTTCTACTGCTTCTGTTTCTGCTTCTCATTCTGCTTCTGCTTCTCCTTCTGCTTCTTCTATTTCTTCTGCGGCTCTTCCTTCTCCTACTTCTACTTCTCCTTCTGCTTCTTCTTCTTCTGCTTCTCCTGCTTCTACTTATGCATTTCTTCTGTTTCTGCTTCTCCTTCTGCTGATTCTTCTGCTTCTGTTTCTCCTTCTGCTTCTTCTGCTTCTCCTTCTGATTCTCCTTCTGCTTCTCCTTCTGTTTCTCCTTCTCCTTCTCGTTCTTCTGCTTTTCCTTCTGCTTCTCCTTCTGCTTCTGCTGCAACTGCTAATGCTTCTGCTTCTTCTGTTTCTTCTGCTTCTCCTTATGCTTTTGATTCTCTTTCTGCTTCTGCTTCTGCTTCTACTTCAGCTTCTCATTCTGCTTCTCCAGATTCTGCTTCTTCTCCTTCTCGTGCTTCTCCTTCTGCTTCAGGTTCTGCTTCTGCTTCTTCGTATTCTTCTGCTTCTGCTTCTCCTGCTTCTGCTTCTTCTGCTTCCCCTCTTTCTCTTTCTGTTTCTCCTTCTATTTCTGCTTCTCCTTCTGCTTCTGCTTCTTGTCCTTCTCCTGTTTTCTGCTTCTGCTTCTCCTGCTTCTGCTTCTTCTGCTTTTCCTGCTTCTCTTTCTGCTTCTCCTTCTGCTCCTTCTCCTTCTTCTGTTTCTTCTTCTTCTGCTTCTCCCGCTTCTGCTTCTTCTGCTTCTCCTGCTTCTCGTTCTGCTTCTCTTGATCGGCTTCTCTTTCTACTTCTTCTTCTGCTTCTTCTGTTCCTGCTTCTTCTCCTTCTTCTTCTCCTTCTGATTCTGTATCTTCTGCTTCTCCTGCTTCTCCTTCTGCATCTCCTTCTGCTAGGGGCTTTTCCTTCTGCTACATCTTCTGCTTCTGCTTCTCCTTCTCCTTCTTCTGCTTCTCCGTCTGCTTCTGCTTCTTCTTCTTATCCTGCTTCTCCATCAAATTCTCCTTCTGCTTCTCCTTCTGTTACTCCTTCTTGTTCTTCTGCTATTCCTTCTGCTTCTCTTTCTGCTTCTGCATCTTCAGCTTCTTCTGCTACTGCTTCTGCTTCTTCTGTTTCTTCTACTTCTCCTTCTGCTTTTGCTTCTCTTTCTGCTTCTGCTTCTCCTTCTGGTTCTCCTTCTTCTTCTCCAGATTCTTCTTCTTCTGCTCCTCCTACTCCTAATCCTTCTCTTTCTCCTTCTTCTTCTTCTGCTCCTCGTCCTGCTTCTTCTGCTTGTTCTGTTTCTTCTGCTTATGCTTTTCCAGCTTCTGCTTCTGCATTTCCTACTTCTCA
>NW_012317881.1:0-1896 GCF_000151885.1 Dipodomys ordii
TGAGGGACACAGCGGGACACAGCGGGACACAGCGGAGGACACAGCGGGGACACAGCGAGGACAGAGCGGGACACAGCGGGAAACAGCGGAGACAGAGCTGGACACAACGGGGTACACAACGGGACACTGTGGGGACACAGCGAGGACACAGCGGGACACAGTGGGACACAGCGGGACACAGCAGGACACAGCGGGACACAGCGGGGGACACAGCGGGACAGAGCAGGTCACAGCGGAGGACACAGCAGGACACAGCAGGGACACAGCTGGAGACAGCGGGATACACAGCGGGACACAGCGGGGACACAGCGGGACACAGTGGAGAACAGAGCGAGAACACAGCAGGACAGAGCGGGACACAGCAGGGATACAATGGGACACAACGGGACACAGCGGGGACACAACGGGACACAGCGGGGACACAGCGGTGGACACAGAGGGACACAGAGTGGGACACAGTGGGGTACACAGCGGGACACAGCGGGGGACACAGCGGGGGACACAGCGAGGACACAGCGGGACACAGCGGTAGACACAGAGGGGTCACAGTGGGACACAGCGGGACACAGCTGGACACAGCGGGGACACAGCAGGGGACACAGCGGGGGACACAGCTGTGGACAGCGGGGACACACCTGGGGCAACGGTGACACAGCGGGGACACAGAGGGGGACACAGCAGGACACAGCGGGGACACAGCGAGGGAAACAGAAGGACACAGGTTGACACAGCGGGGAACACAGCGTGACACAGCGGGACACAGCGGGGGACAACGGGGACACAGCGGGACACAGTGGGGAACAGAGCGAGGACACAGCGGTACACAGCGGGACACAGCGGGGATACAATGGGACACAATGGGACACAGCAGGGTACACAGCAGGACACAGCGGGGACACATCGGGGACACAGCGGTGGACACAGAGGGACACAGAGGGGGACACAGCGGGACACAGTTGGTGACACAGCGGGACTCAGCGAGACACAGAGGGGGACAGAGCTGGACACAGCGGGGGACACAGCGGGGACACAGCTGGACACAGCGGGGACACAGCGGGACACAGCTGGACACTCCAGGACACAGCGGGGAAACATCAGATACACAGCGGGACACAGAGGGACACAGCAGGACAAAGCGGGACAAAGCAGGGGACACAGCGGGTCACAGCGGGGGACACAGCGGGACACAGCGGGGACACAGCCGGACACAGCGGGATACACAGCAAGGACACAGCCGGCCCAGCGGGACACAGTGCGGACAAAGAGGGACACAACGGAGGTACACAGCGGGACACACCGGGGACACAGCGAGGACACAGAGGGACACCGCGGGACACAGCGGGGGACACAGCGGGGAAACAGGGACACAGAGGGGGACACAGCGGGGACACAGCGGGGACACAGCCGGACGCAGCGGGACATAGGGGGACACAGCTGGGACACAGCGGGACACAGCGCGGACACAGAGGGACACAAGGGGGGACACAGCGGGGACACAGTGGGACACAGCGGGGACACAGCGAGGGACACAGCGGGACACAGCGGGGACACAGAAGGGGACACAGCGGGACGCAGCGGGGGACAAGGGAGGACACAGCATTACACAGCGGGTACACAGCAAGGACAAAGAGTGACACAGCTGGGACATAGCGGGACACAGTTGGACACAGCGGGGACACAGGGGGACACAGCGGGTGACACAGCAGGACACAGTGGGATACAGCGTGGGACACAGCGCGACACAGCGGAGGACACAGCGGGGGACACAACAGTACACAGCGGGACATAGCGGGGAAACATCGGAGACACAGCGGGACACTGCGGGGGACAGTGGGGACACAGCGGGACAGAGCGGGGGACAGCGGGGACACACCTGAGGACAACGGGGACACAGCG
>NW_012317882.1:0-1896 GCF_000151885.1 Dipodomys ordii
TCAGTCTCCGCCGTGGCCCGCTGTGTATCCCGCTGTGTCCTCTCTTGTCCCCCTCTGTGTCCCTCTGTGTCCCCCGCTGTGTCCCCCGCTGTGTCCCCCGCTGTGTCCCGTGTGTCACGATTGTCCCCCGGTGTGTCCCCGCTTTCCCCCACTGAGTTCCCCGCTGTGTCCCACTGTGTCCTGCTGTGTCCCGCTGTGTCCCCCGCTTTGTCCCACTGTGTCGCCTGCTGTGTCCCCTTATGTGCCTCTGTGTCCCGCTGTGTCCCGCGATATTCTCCGCTTTGTCGGGCTGTGTCCTCGTATTGTCCCATCTCTGTCCCGCTGTGTACCCTGCTGTGTCCAGCTGTGTCCCCGCTGTGTCCCGCTGTGTCCCCCGCTGTGTCCCTGCTGTGTCAGGCTGTGTCCCACTGTGTACTCACTGTGTCCCGCGCTGTGTCCCGCTGTGTCCCCCGCTGTGTCCCCCTGTATCCTGCAGTGTCGCGCCGTGTCCCCCTGTGTCCCGCTGTGTCCACGCTGTGTCCCCACTGTGTCCCGCTGTGTACCCCGCTGTGTCCAGCTTTGTCCCCAATGTGTACACCACTGTGACCTGCTGTGTCCCCCGCTGTGTCCCCGCTGTGTCAGGCTGTATCCTGCTGTGTCCTCACTGTGTCCCGGGCTGTGTCCCGCTGTGTCCTCACTGTGTCCCCGCTGTGTCCTCGCTGTGTCCCGCTGTTTCCCGCTGTGTCCCCCACTATGTCCCCCGCTGTGTCCCGCTGTGTCCTCCGCTGTGTCCCGTGCTGGGTAAAGCTGTGTCCCCCGCTTTGTCCCGCTGTGTCCCGCTGTGTCCCGCTGTGTCCCGTGGTGTCCCGCTTTCTCTCCCGCTGTGTCACCCGCTGAATCCCCGCTGTGTCCCGCTGTGTCCCCCGCTGTGTCCCCCGCTGTATCCCACTGTTTCCCCCGCTGTGTCGCTCTGTGTCCCTCTGTGTCCCGCTGTGTCGCCCACTTTGTCCCCGTTGTGTCCTTGCTGTGTCCCTCTGTTTCCCGTTGTGTCCTCGCTGTGTCCCCACTGTGTCCCAGGTGTGTCCCCTGCTGTGTCCCCGCTGTGTCCCCGCTGTGTCAGGCTTTGTCCCGCTGTGTCCTCGCTGAGTCACCTGCTGTGTCCCGCTGTGTCCTCCGCTGTGTCCCGTGCTGGGTAAAGCTGTGTCCCCCGCTGTGTCCCGCTTTGTCCCGCTGTGTCCCGCTGTGTCCTCGCTGTGTCCCCGCTGTGTCCTGCTGTGTAATCCGCTGTGTCCAGCTGTGTCTCCGCTGTGTCCCGCTGTGTCCAGCTGTGTCCTCGCTGTGTCCCCGCTGTGTCCCGCTGTGTCCCAAGGTGTCCCCTGCTGTGTCCCCCGCTTTGTCCCACTGTGTCCCACTGTATCCCTCTGTGTCCCGTTGAGTCCTCGCTGTTTCCCCACTGTGTCCCAGCTGTGTCCGCGCAGTGTCCCCGCTGTGTCAGGCTGTGTCCTGCTCTTTCCTTCTGTGTCCCGTTGTGTGCCCATTGTCCTCCAGTGTGTCCCCACTTTCCCCCGCTGTGTTCCCTGCTGTGTCCTGCTGTGTCCAGCTGTGTCACGTGGTGTCCCGCTTTGTCTCCCGCTGTGTCACCCGCTGAGTCCAAGCTGTGTCCCGTTGTGTCCCCGTTGGGTCCCCCGATGTGTCCCGCTGTGACCCTGGCTGTGTCCCCCGCTGTGTTCCGCTATGTCCCCGGCTGTGTCCCGCTGTGTCCCCGCTGTGTCCCTCTGTGTCCCACTGTGTCCCCCGCTGTGTCCCGCTGTGTCCCGCTTTGTGCCCCGCTCTGTCCCCGCTGTGTCCGGCTGTGTCCCCCGCTGTGTCCCGAATGTGTCCAGCTGTGTCCCGCTGTGTCCCCCGCGGTGTCTCGCT
>NW_012317883.1:0-1896 GCF_000151885.1 Dipodomys ordii
TCCTTCTTCTGCTTCTCCTTCTGATTCTCCTTCTGCTTCTTCTTCTTCTGCTTTACCTGCTTCTCTTTCTGCTTCTCCTTCTGTTTCTCCATCTCTTTCTTGTTCTTCTGCTTTTCCTTCTGCTTCTCGTTCTGCTTCTGCTACACCTGCTACTGCTTCTACTTCTTCTGTTTCTTCTGCTTCTCCTTCTGCTTCAGGTTCTGCTTCTGCTTCTTCGGATTCTTATGCTTCTGCTTCTCCTGCTTCTGCTTCTTCTGCTTCCCCTCCTTCTCTTTCTGCTTCTCCTTCTGTTTCTGCTTCTCCTTCTGCTTCTGCTTCTTGTCCTTCTCCTGTTTCTTCTGCTTCTGCTTCTACTGTTTCTGCTTCTCCTGCTTCTCCTTCTGCTGCTCTTTCTGCTTCTCCTGCTGCTTTTCCTTCTCCTGCTCCTCCTTCTGCTTCTCTTTCTGCTTCTCCTTCTGTTTCTCCTTCTCCTTCTCCTTCTCGTTATTCTGCTTTTCCTTCTGCTTCTCCTCCTGCTTCTGCATCTTCTGCTTCTTCTGCTACTGCCTCTGCTTCTTCTGTTTCTTCTGCTTCTCCTTCTGCATCTCCTTCTGCTTTTGCTTCTCTTTCTGCTTCTGCTTCTCCTTCTGCTTCTCCAGATTCTGCTTCTTCTGCTCCTCCTGCTTCTCCTTCTGCTTCATGTTCTGCTTCTGCTTCTTCGGCTTCTTCTGCTTCTGCTTCTCCTGCTTCTCTTTTTGCTTTTCCTTCTGTTTCTGCTTCTCCTTCTGCTTCTGCTTCTTTTCCTCCTTCTGTGTCTTCTGCTTCTGCTTCTCCTGCTTCTGCTTCTCCTGCTTCTCGTACTGCTTCTCTTTCTGCTTCTCTTTCTGCTTCTCCTTTCTCCTTCTTCTGCTTCTCCTTCTTCTTCTGCTTTCTCTTTCTGCTTTTGGCTTCAAATTTCTCCTTCTGCTTCTCAATCTGCTTCTGCGTCTTCTGTTTCTTTGCTTCTGCTTCTCCAGCTTCTCCTACTTCTCTTGCTGCTTCTCCTTCTGCGTCTCTTTCTGCTTTTGCTTATCCTTTTTCTTCTCCTACTCCTAATCCTTCTCTTTCGCCTTCGACGTCTTCTTCTTCTGCTTCTCCTGCTGCTTCTGCTTCTGCTTCTGCTTATTCTACTATTTCTGTTTGTTCTGCTTCTGCTTCAGATTGTGCTTCTCCTGTTTCTCCTGCTTCAGATTCTGCTTCTGCTTCTTCGGCTTCTCCTGTTTCTTCTGCTTCTGCTTCTCCTGCTTCTTCTGCTTCTCCTGCTTCTCTTTTGCTTCTCCTTCTGCTACTGCTTCTCCTTCTGCTTCTGCTTCTGCTCTTCTCCTTCTTCTGTTTCTTATGCTTCTGTTTCTTCTGCTTCTTCTTTTTCTGTTTCTTCTGTCTCTTCTCCTCTTTCTGCATCTACTTCTGCTTCTTCTGCTTCTCTTGCTTCTCCTTCTTGTTCTCCTTCTGTTTCTGATTCTCTTTCTGCTTCTCCTTCTCCTTTTCCTTCTTCTGTTTCTCCCACTGCTTCTGCTTCTGCTTCTGCTTCTTTTGCTTATTCTTTTTCTTCTGCTTCTGCTTCTCCTGCTTCTGCTTCTTCTGCTTCTACTGCTTCTCCTTATGCTTCTCCTTATGCTTCTCCTTATGCTGATGCTTCTTCTTCTTCTTCTTCGTCTTCTTCTTCTTCTTCTTCTTCTTCTTCTTCTTCTTCTTCTTCTTCTTCTTCTTCTTCTTCTTCTTCTTCTTCTTCATCTTCTTCTCTTTCGTCTCTTATGATTTTCCTGCTTCTTCAACTTCTACTGCTTCTCTTTCTGCTTCTCATTCTGCTTCTGCTTCTTCTTCTGCTTCTCCTAAAACATCAAACATAGCCCTTCCTTACTCCTTCTCCTACTTCTG
>NW_012317884.1:0-1896 GCF_000151885.1 Dipodomys ordii
ACAGCGGGACACAGCGGGTACACAGTGGGGACACAGCAGGACACAGCGGGACACAGCGGGGATGGAGCATGACAGAGCATGACACAGCGAGGACACATTGGGACACAGCGGGGACACAGCGGAACTCAGCGGGAGACACAGCAGTACACAGCGGGACACAGTGGGACACACCAGGGAGACAGCAGGGACACAGTGGGGGACACAGAGGGACACAGCGGGTCACAGCGGGGGACACAGCGGGACACAGCGGTGGACACAGAGGGGTACATAGCGGGACACAGGGGGAAAACAGCGCGGACACAGCAGGACACAGCGTCGATTTAGTGGGGTCAGAGCGGGTCACAGCAAGGACACAGCGGGACAAAGCGGGACACAGCAGGACACAGCGGGGGACACAACGGGACAGAGCGGAGACACAGTGGGGACTCAGCGGGGGACACAGCGGGACACAGCCGGGGACACCGCGGGACACAGCGGGGGACACTGCGGGACACAGTGTGGGACAGAGTGTGGGACACAACGAGACACAGCGGGGACAAAGTTGGACACAGCGGGGTACACAGAGGGACACTGCAGGGACACAGCGGGGAAACAGCGTGACACAGCAGGACACAGCGGGACACAGCGGGGGACACAGCGAGGACACAGCGGCACACAGTGGGGGACACAGCAAGGACAGAGCGGGACACAGCGGTGGACACAGCGGGACATAGTGGGGGCCTCAGCGGGGGACACAGCGGGACACAGCGGGACACAGCGGGGGACACAGGAAGGACACAGCGGTACACAGCGGGGGACAGAGCGAGGACACATTGGGACACAGCGGGGACACAGCGGGACTCAGCGGGGGACACAGCATTACACAGCGGGACACAGCGGGACACAGCGGGGACACTGCAGGGACACAGCGGGGGACACAGCGGGAAACAGCGGGGGACACATAGGGGTACACAGCGGGGAAAAAAGTGAGGCCAAAGCAGAACAGAGCGTGGGACAGAGCGAGGACACAGCGGGACACAGCGGGACAGAGCGGCGACAAAGCAATAGACACAGCGGGACACAGTGGCGGACATAGCGGGACACAGTGGGGGACACAGGGAGGACACAGCGGGACCCAGCGGGACCCAGCGTCGATACAGCGGGGACACAGTGGGACACAGTGAGGTACACAGCTGGGGACACAACGGGACACAGCAGGGAACATAGGGAGGACATAGCGGGAACCAGCAGGACCCAGCGTCGTTACAGCGGAGACACAGCGGGACACAGCGGGGTGCACAGCTGGGGACACAACGGGACACTGCGGGGGACACAGCGAGGACAAAGCGGGACAGAGCGGTACACAGCAGGGACACTGCGGGAACATAGTGGGACAAAGCGGGGTAGCGGGACAAGGCGGGACAGTGTGGGACAGAGCGTGGGACACAGCGAGACACAGCGGGGACAAAACTGGACACAGCGGGGTACACAGAGGGACACAGCAGGGACACAGCGGGGAAACAGCGTGACACAAAAGGACACAGTGGGACACAGCGGGGAACACAGCGAGGACACAGCGGCACACAGTGGGGGAAAGAGCAAGGACAGAGCGGGACACAGCGGGGGACACAGCAGGACATAGCGGGGGACAAAGCGGGGGACACAGCGGGACACAGCGGTACACAGCGGGGACACTGCGGGAACATAGTGGGACACAGCGAGGACACAGCGGGACACAGCGGCAACACAGAGGGGACTCAGCGGGACAAAGCGGGGGAAACAGCGGGACACAGCGGGACACAGCGGGGGACACAGCGGGGGACAGCGGAGACAGAGAGGGGACAAAGCGAGACACAGCGGTGACACAGCTGGACACAACAGAGTACACAGCGGGACACAGCGGGCACACAGAGGGGA
>NW_012317885.1:0-1896 GCF_000151885.1 Dipodomys ordii
TCAAGCGGGGACACATGCGGGGGACACAGTGGGGACACGGCGGGGACACAGCGTGGACACACCGGGGACACAGCTGTGACACAGCGGGACACAGCAGCGACACAGCGGAACACAGCGGGGGACACAGCGGGACACAGCCTGGGACAGAGCGGGACACAGTGTGGACACAGCGGGACACAGCGAGACACAGCAGTGACAAAGCGGCGACACAGCGGGACACATTGGGACACAGCGGGGACACGGGGAACAGAGGGGACACACCGGTGGACAACGGGGACACAGCAGGACAGCGCGGGAGTCACAGTGGGAAACAGCGGAGACACAGGGGGACACAGGGGGCGACACAGAGGGACACAGCGGGACACAGCGGGACAGAGCGGGGACACAGCGGGGACAAAGCATGGGACACAGTGGGGGACACAGCGGTAAACAGCGGGGGACACAGCGGGACTCATCTGGGGACACATCAAAGGAACAGCGGGTGACACATCGAGGAAAACAGCAGGACACAGCTGGGGACAGAGCAGGATATAGCGGGGGACACAGCGGGACACAGCGGGGATACAGCGGGACAGAGTGGGGAACACAGCGGGATATAGCAGGGGACACAAGGAGGACAAAGCGGGACACAGAGGGACACAGCAGGGGACACAACAAGGCCACAGTGGGACACAGCGGGGCACAGCGGGGGACACAGCAGGGGACACAGCAGGACACAGGTGGACAAAGCGGGACACTGCGTGGACACAGCGGGGGACACAGCGGGACACAAAGGGGGACCCAGCATTTACACAGCGGGGACACAGTGGGACACAGCGGGGACACAGTGGGACACAGCGGGGACACAGCGGGAGACACAGCGGGGGACAGCGCGGGGGACAACGGTGACACACCGACGGAGACAGCGGGGACTCAGCGGGACACAGCGGGGGACAGCAGGGACACAGAGGGGACACAGAGGGGACACAGAGGGGACACAGCGGAACACTCCAGAGACACAGCGGGGACACAGCCGGACAAAGCAGGGCCACAGAGTGACACAGCGGGGGACACAGCGGGGACATTGCGGGGATACCGCGGGACACAGAGGCACACAGCAGGGAAACAGCGGGACATAGCGTTGACACAGCGAGGGCACAGCAGAGACACAGTGGGACACAGCGGGGACACAGCTGGGACACAGCGGGTACACAGGAGGGGACACAGCACGACACAGCGGGACACAGCGAGGACAAAGCGGGAGACAGCAGGACAAAACGGGACTCAGCGGGGGGCACAGGGGGCGACACAGCGGGACACAGCGGGGGAAAAAGCAAGGACACATCGGGACACAGCGGGGGACAGCAGGGAGACACAGCGGGGACACAGCGGGTTACAGCGGGGACCCAGCGCGACACAGCAGGACACAGTGGGGACACAGCGGGACACAGCGAGGGTCATAGCGAGGACACAGCGGGACACAGGAAGACAAAGCGGGGACACAGCGGGGACACAGCTGGGGACACAGTGGGACACAGCGGGGGATAGAGCGAGGACACAGTGGGGACATAGCGAGGGACACAGCGGGAAACAGCGGGAACACAGCGAGGACACATTGGGACACAGCGGGGAACACAGCGAGGGACACAGCGGGACACAGCGGGACACAGCGGGGGACACAGCATGGACACAGCAAGTCACAGCGGGGAAATAGTGGGGGACACAGCGGGGGACACAGCAGGATACAGAAGGACACAGCGAGGACACAGCGGGACACAGGAGGACACAGCGGGGACACAGTGGGGAAACAGCGGGGGACACAGTGGGACACTGCGGGGACACAGAGGGGCTTAGCGGTTACACAGTGAGGACACACCACGGACACAGCGGGACACAGCGGGGACACAGCGGGGGGAC
>NW_012317886.1:0-1896 GCF_000151885.1 Dipodomys ordii
TGTCCTGCTGTGTCCTTGCTGTGTCCCACGCTGTGTTCCGCTGTGTCCCCCGCTGTGTCCCGGTGTGTCCCGCTGTGTCCCCACTGTGTCCCGCTGTGTCCCCCGCTGTGTCCCGCTGTGTCCCTGCTGTGATCCTCTCTGTCCCCGCTGTATTGACACTGTGTCCCGGTGTGTCCCGCTGTGTCCGCGCTGTGTTTCCGGCTGTGTCCCACTGTGTACCCCTCTGTGTCCCCCGCTGTGTCCCGCTGTGTCCCCTCTCTGTCCCCTACTGTCCCCAGATGTGTCCCCTGCTGAGTCTTGCTCTGTCACCCGCTTTGTCCCGCTGTGCCCCTGCAGTGTCCCCGCTGTGTCCCACTGTGTCCCACTGTGTCACGTGTTGTCCTGCTTTGTCCCCCGCTGTGACCTCGCAGTGTTTCCCGCTGTGTCCCGCTGTGTCCTCGCTGTGTTCCCCGCAGTGTCCTGCTGTGTCCCCCGTTGTGTCCACCGCTGTGTCCTCGCTGTGTCCCCCGCTTTGTCCCGCTGTGTCCTCGATGGGTCCCCCGCTGTGTCCCGCTGTGTCCCCCGCTGTGTCCCGCTGTGTCTGACTGTGTCCCGCTCTGTCCCCGCTGTGTCCCGCTGTGTCCCTCTGTGTCCCCGCTGTGTGCCCGCTGTGTCCCGCTGTGTACCCCGCTGTGTCCAGCGGTGTCCTTTTGTGTCACGCTGTTCCCCCGCTGTGTCCCTGCTGTGTCCCTCTGTGTACCTCGCTGTGTCTAGCTTTGTCCCCACTGTGTCTCGCTGTGTCCCACGCTCTGTCCCACACTGTGTCCCGAAGTGTCCCCCGCTGTGTCCCGCTGTGTCCCCCGCTGTGTCCCACTGTGTCCCCCGCTGAGACCCCGCTGTGTCACCACTGTGTCCCGCTGTTTCCTCGCTGTGTCCCCTGCTGTCTCCCTCTCTGTCCCCCGCTGTGTCTCACGCTTTGTCCCCACTGTGCTTTGTCCCACTGTGTCCCGATGTGTCCGGCTGTGCCCCCACTGTGTCCCGTTGTGTCCACAGTGTGTACCACGCTGTGTAACGCTGTGTCCTCGCTGTGTTCCCCACTGTGTCCTGCTGTGTTTCCCGCTGTGTCCCCCGCTGTCTCCAGCTCTGTCCTCCGCTGTGTCTCACGCTTTGTCCCCGCTGTGTCCCACTGTGTCCCGCTGTGTCCAGCTGTGCCCCCAATGTGTCCCGTTGTGTCCACAGCTGTGTACCACGCTGTGTAACGCTGTGTGCCCGCTGTATCGACGCTGTGTCCCACTGTGTCCCCCGCTGTGTCCTTGCTGTGTCCCGCTGTGTCCCCCGCTGTGTTCCCTGCTGTGTCCCCCAGTGTCCCCCGCTGTGTCCTGCTGTGTCCTCGCTGGTTCTCCCGCTGAGTCCCACTGTGTCCCCCGCTGTGTCCCGCTTTGTCCCGCTGTGTCCTTGCTGTGTCCCCCGCTGTGTCCCGTTGTGTCCCTAGCTGTGTACCCCGTTGTGTCCCGCTGTATCGACTCTGTGTCCCACTGGGTCCCGCTGTTTCCTTCCTGTGTTTCCCGCTGTGTCTCGCTGTGTCCCCGCTGTATCGACGCTGTGTCCCTGCTGTGTCCCGCTGGGTCCCCCGCTGTGTCCCGCTGTGTCCCCCCCTGAGTACCCGCTGTGTCACCGCTGTGTCCCACTGTTTCCTCGATGTGTCCCCTGCTGTCTCCCTCTCTGTCCCCCGCTGTGTCTCACGCTTTGTCCCTGCTGTTTCCCTCTGTGTACCCCGCTGTGTCCAGCTTTGTCCCCGCTGTGTCTCGCTGTGTCCCACGCTCTGTCCCACACTGTGTCCCGAAGTGTCCCCCGCTGTGTCCCGCTGTGTCCCCCGCTGTGTCCCACTGTGTCCCCCGCTGAGTCCCCGCTGTGTCA
>NW_012317887.1:0-1896 GCF_000151885.1 Dipodomys ordii
CACAGTGGGGACACAGAGAGGACACAGCAGGACCCAGCGGGACAAAGTGTCGATACAGCGGGAGGACAGCGGGACACAGCCGGGTACACAGCTGTTGACACAACGGGACACAGTGGGGGACACAGCGGGACACAGCGGCACACAGCGGGGCACAGCGGGGACAAAACGGGAGACTCAGTGGGGAACAGAGCAGGACACAGCGGGGGACACAGGGAGGACACAGTGGGGACACAGCGAGACTCAGCCGGGGACACAGCGGGGGAAAAAGCAGGACACAACGGGACACAGTGGGACACAGCGGGACACAGCAGGGTCACTGCGGGGACACAGCGAGACACAGTGGGGGAAAAAGCGGGACACAGCGGGACACAGCGGGACACAGCCGGACACGGCGGGGGACACAGCGGGACACAGAGGGGGACACAGCGAGGACACAGTGGGACACAGCAGGACACAGCGGGGGGCACAGCAAGGACACAGCATTACACAGCGTGGGAAACAGCGAGGACACAGCGAGACACAGAGGGACACATTGGGGACACAGAAGTAGACACAGCGAGACACAGCGGGGGACACAGCGGGACACAGCGGGGAACACAGCGAGGACACAGCGGGGACACAGCGGGGACACTGCGGGAACATAGTGGGACATAGCGGGGCACACAGCGGGACACAGCGGGACACAACTTGGGACACAGCGGGAACACAGCACGACACAGCGGGGGACACAGCGAGGACACAGCGGGACACAGCAGACACAGTGTGGACAAGCTGGAGACAGCAGGGGACACAGCGAGGACACAGCGGGACACAGCGGCGACACATAGAGGACTCAGCGGGGAACACAGTGGGGGACAGAGCGGGACACAGCGGGACACTGCGGGGCACAGTGGGGGACACAGCGGGACACAGCGGGGGACACAGCGGGACACAGCGGGACACAGAGGGACACTGCGGGGCACAGCAGGAGATACAGCGGTACACAGCGGGGGACACAGGGAGGACACAGCTTAACACAGCATGGGACAAAGCGAGGACACAGCGGGACACAGCGAGACACAGAGGGACATAGCGGGGACCCAGCAGTGGACACAGCGGGACACAGCGGGGGACAAAGCGGGACACCACGGAACACAGCAGGACACAGCGTGAAACAGCGGTGAACCTGCGGGGACACAGCGGGACACAGCGGGGGACACAGCGGGACACAGCGGGGACACAGCGGGACACAGCGGGACACAGCAGTTCACAGCGGGGGACACAGCAGGACACAGCGGGACACAGCGGGGGACACAGCAGGGACACAGTGGGACACAGTAGGACACAGCGTGGGACAAAGCGGGAGACAGCAGAGGACACAGCGAGGACACAGCTGGACACAGTGGGGACACAGAGGGGACTCAGCAGGGGACACAGAGGGAAAAAAGCGGGACACCACGGGACACAGTAGGACACAGCGGGACACAGCGGGGACACTGCGGGACACAGCCAGGAGACACAGCGGTGGACAGCGGGGGACAGAGAATGGACACAGCGGGACACAGAGGGGACACTGCTGGACACAGAGGGGTACACAGCGGGACACAGCGGACACACAGCGGGGCCAGAGCTGGACACAGAGGGACACAGAGGGGACAGAGCGTGACACAGGTGGACACTGAGGGAGACAGAGCGAGGACACAGCCGGACACAGCGAAACAAAGCGTGACACAGTGGGGACACAGCAGGGGACACAGCGGGACACAGTGGGGGACACAGCGGGACACAGCGGGGTACACAGCAGGGACAAAGAAGGACACAGCGGGGAACATAGCGAGGACACAGCGGGACACAGCGGTGACACAGCGGGACACAGCTGGGGACACTTTGGGACACAGCGGACACAGAGGACACTGA
>NW_012317888.1:0-1896 GCF_000151885.1 Dipodomys ordii
CAGTGGGGACACAGCGGGACAAAGCAGGACACAGCGAGGACAGAGCAGGACAGAGCGTGACACAGCGAGGACACATTGGGACACAGCGGGACACTGAGGAACTCAGCGGGAGACACAGCAGTACACAGCGGGAAACAGTGTGACACACCGGGGAGACAGCAGGGACACAGTGGGGGACACAGCAGGACACAGCGGGTCACAGCGGGGGACACAGCGGGACACAGCGGGGGACACAGCGGGGACACAGCGGGACACAGTTGCGACACAGAGGGGACTCAGTGGGGGACACAGCGGGGGACAAAGCAGGACACCACGGGACAGTGTGACACAGCGGGACACAGCGGAGACACTGCACGGACACAGCGGTACAAAGCGGGGGACACAGCGGGGACTCAGCGGGGGACACAGCGGGGGACAAAGCGGGACACCACGGAACACAGCGGGTCACAGCGGGAAACAGCGGTGACCCTGTGGGGACACAGCGGGACCCAGTGGGGGACACAGCGGGACACAGCGGGGACTCATCTGGGGACACAGCGAAGGACAAACTGGGACACCACGGGACACAGTGGAACACAGCGGGACACAGCGGGGACACTGCGGGAACATAGCGGGACACAGCGGGGGACACAGGGGGACACAGCGGGACACAGCAGGGACAGAGCGGGACACAGCGGGACACAGCGGGGACACTGCGGGAACATAGAGGGACACAGCGGGGTACACAGCAGGACACAGCAGTGGACACAGCGGGAACACAGCTGGACACAGCGGGGTACACAGTGGGACACAGGGGGCACACAGTGGGGACACAGCGGGGGACACAGCGGGACACAGCGGGTCACAGCGGGGGACACAGCGGGGGACAGCAGAGGACAGAGAGGGGACACAGCGGACACAGCGGGGTACACAGAGGGACACAGCGGGCACACAGTGGGGACACAGCGGGACAAAGCAGGACACAGCGGGGACAGAGCAGGACAGAGCGTGACACAGCGAGGACACAGCGGGACACAGCGGGACACAGAGGAACTCAGCGGGAGACACAGCAGTACACAGCGGGAAACAGTGTGACACACCGGGGAGACAGCAGGGACACAGTGGGGGACACAGCAGGACACAGCGGGTCACAGCGGGGGACACAGCGGGACACAGCGGGGGACACAGCGAGGACACAGCGGGACACAGTTGCGACACAGAGGGGACTCAGTGGGGGACACAGCGGGGGACAAAGCAGGACACCACGGGACAGTGTGACACAGCGGGACACAGCGGGGACACTGCACGGACACAGCGGTACAAAGCGGGGGACACAGCGGGGACTCAGCGGGGGACACAGCGGGGGACAAAGCGGGACACCACAGAACACAGCGGGTCACAGCGGGAAACAGCGGTGAACCTGTGGGGACACAGCGGGACCCAGTGGGGGACACAGCGGGACACAGCGGGGACTCACCTGGGGACACAGCAAAGGACAAACTGGGACACCACGGGACACAGTGGGACACAGCAGGACACAGCAGGGACACTGCGGGAACATAGTGGGACACAGCGGGGGACACAGGGGGACACAGCGGGACATAGCAGGGACAGAGCGGGACACAGCGGGACACAGCGGGGGACACAGCGGAACACAGCGGGGGACAGAGCGAGGACACAGCGGGACACAGCGGGGGACACAGCGAGGACACAGCGGAGGACACAGCGGGGGACACAGCGGGACACAGCGGGGAACACAGCGTGGACCCAGCGGGACCCAGCGGGACACAGCATCGATACAGCGGGCACACAGCATTACACAGCGTGCTACACAGCTGTGGACACAACGGTACACAGTGGGGGACACAGCGAGGACACAGCTGGACACAGCGGAACAGCAGGAGACAAAGCGGGTGA
>NW_012317889.1:0-1896 GCF_000151885.1 Dipodomys ordii
ACAGCGGGACACAGCGGGACACAGCGGGGGACACAGCGGGGGACAGCGGAGACAGTGAGTGGCCACAGCGAGACACAGCGGTGACACAGCTGGACACAGCGGGCACACAGCGGGGACACAGCGGGACACAGCGGGGGACATAGCAAGGACCCAGCGGGACACAGCGGGACACAGCGTAGTTACAGCGGGCACACAGCGTTACACAGCGTGGTACACAGCTGTGGACACAACGAAATACAGTGGGGGCACAGCGGGACACAGCGAGACACAGTGGGACACAGCGGGGACAAAGCGTGAGACACAGTGGGGGACAGAGCAGGAGACAGCGGGACACAGCGGGACACAGCGGGGACACAGCGGGACACAGCGGGGTACACAGCAGGACACAGCGGGCACACAGCGGGGACACAGCGGGACACAGCGGGACACAGCGGGGACACAGCGGGACAAAGCGGGAGACACAGCGGGACACAGCAGGCACACAGCGGGGACACAGTGGGACACAGCGGGACACAGCAGGGGACACAGCGAGGACACAGCGGGGGACACAGTGGGGGACACAGCGGGAGACAGTGGGGAACACAGCGAGGACACAGCGGGACACAGCGCGACAGAGCGTCGATACAGCGGGGACACAGCGTTACACAGTGTGGTACACAGCTGTGGACTCAACGGGACACAGTGGGGGCACAGCCGGACACAGCGGGACACAGTGGGACACAGCGGGGAAAAAGCGTGAGACACAGCAGGGGACAGATTTAGGGTGACAGCAGGGGACACAGTGAGGAAACAGCGGGACACAGCGGTGACACAGCGGGGACTCAGGGGGTGACACAGCAGGACACAGCGGGGGACACAGCGGGACACAGCGCGGGACAAGGCGGGACACAGTGTGGGACAGAGCGTGGGACACAGCGAGACACAGCGGAGACAAAACTGGGCACAGCGGGGTACACAGAGGGACACAGCAGGGACGCAGCGGGGAAACAGCGTGACACAGCAGGACATAGCGGGACACAGCGGGGGACACAGCGAGGTCACAGCGGCACACAGTGGGGGACACAGCAAGGATAGACCAGGAAACAGCGGGGACACAGCAGGACATAGCAGGGGACAGAGCGGGACACAGCGGGACACAGCGGGGACACAGGATGGACACAGCGGTACACAGCGGGGGATAGATCGAGGACACATTGGGACACAGCGGGGACACAGCGGGACTCAGCGGGGGACACAGCAGTACACAGCGGGACACAGCGGGACACAGCAGGGACACAGCGGGGGACACAGCAGGACACAGCGGGGGACACAGAGGGGGACACAGCGGGGAAAAATGCGAAGCCACAGCAGAACACAGCATGGGACACAGCGAGGACACAGCGGGACACAGCATCGATACAGCGGGGACACAGCGGGACACAGCGAGGTACACAGCTGGGGACACAACGGGACACAGTGGGGGCACAGCCGGACACAGCGGGACACAGCGTTACACAGCGGGGACACTGCGGAAACATAGTGGGACACAGCGGGGTACACAGCGGGACACAGCGGGACACAGCTTGGGACACAGCGGGGACAAAGCGGCAGACAGCGGGGGACACAGCGAGGACACAGCGGGACACAGCGGCGACACAGAGGGGACTCAGCGGGACAAAGCGGGGGACACAGCGGGACACAGCGGGACACAGCGGGGGACACAGCGGGACAAAGCAGGACACAGCGGGGACAGAGCAGGACAGAGCGTGACACAGCGAGGACACATTGGGACATAGCATGACACAGAGGAACTCAGCGGGAGACACAGCAGTACACAGCGGGAAACAGTGTGACACACCGGGGAGACAGCAGGGACACAGTGGGGGACACAGCAGGACACAGCGGGTCACAGCTGGG
>NW_012317890.1:0-1896 GCF_000151885.1 Dipodomys ordii
TCTGCTACTACCTCTGCTTCTTCTGTTTCTCTGCTTCCCCTTCTGCTTCTCCTTCTGCTTTTGCTTCTCTTTCTGCGTCTGCTTCTCATCTGCTTCAGGTTCTGTTTCTGCTTTTCAGCTTCTGCTTCTCCTGCTGCTGCTTCTTCTGCTTCTCCTGCTTCTCTTTCTGCTTTTCCTTCTGTTTCTGCTTCTCCTTCTGCTTCTGCTTCTTCTCCTTCCTATGTTTCTTCTGCTTCTGCTTCTCCTGCTTCTGCTTCTCCTGCTTCTCGTTGTGCTTCTCTTTCTGCTTCTCCTTCTCCTTCTTCTGCTTCTCCTTCTGCTTCTGCTTCTGCTTCAATTTCTGCTTCTGCTTCTCATTCTGCTTCTGCGTCTTCTGTTTCTTCTGCTTCTCCTGCTTCTGCTTCTCCTGCTTCTCCTACTTCTCGTGCTGCTTCTCCTTCTGCGTCTCTTTCTGCTTCTGCTTATCCTTTTGCTTCTCCTACTCTTAATCCTTCTCTTTCGCCTTCTCCTTCTCCTTCTTCTGCTTCTCCTGCTTCTCCTTCTGCATCTTCTTCTGTTTCTGCTTCTCCTTCTGCTGCTTCTTCTCTTTCTTCTGCTTCTGCTTTTCCTGCTTCTTCTGCTTCTTTTGCTTCTCTTTCTGCTTCTCATTCTGGTTCTGCTTCTCATTCTGCTTCTCCTATTGCTTCTGCTGCCCTTCCTTCTCCTTCTTCTTCTCCTACTTCTGCTTCTCCTTCTGCTGCTTCTTCTGCTTCTGCTTCTCCTTCTTCTGCTTCTCCCTCTGATTCTGCTTCTTATGCTTATTCTTTTTCTTCTGCTTCTGCTTCTCCTGCTTCTGCTACTTCTGCTTCTACTGCTTCTCCTTCTCCTTCTCCTTCTCCTTCTTCTTCTTCTTTTTCTTCTTCTTCTTCTTCTTCTTCTTCTTCTTCTTCTTCTTCTTCTTCTTCTTCTTCTTCTTCTTCTTCTTCTTCTTCTTCTTCTTCTTCTTCTTCTTCTTCTTCTTCTTCTCTTTCTACTGCTTCTGCTTTTCCTGCTTCTTCTTCTTCTACTGATTCTCTTTCTGCTTCTCATTCTGCTTCTGCTTCTCCTTCTGCTTCTCCTATTGCTTCTGTGGCTCTTCCTTCTCCTTCTCCTACTTCTCCTTCTCCTTCTACTTCTGCTTCTTCTGCTTCTCCTGCTTCTCCTTCTGCATCTTCTTCTGCTTCTGCTTCTCCTTCTGCTGCTTCTTCTGCTTGTGTTTCTCCTTCTGCTTCTCCTTCTGCTTCTTCTGCTTCTCCTTCTGTTTCTCCTTCTGTTTCTCCTTCTCCTTCTCGTTCTTCTCCTTTTACTTTTGCTTCTCCTTCTGCTTCTGCTGCAACTGCTCCTGCTTCTGCTTCTTCTGTTTCTTCCTCTTCTCCTTCTCCTTTTGATTCTCTTTCTGCTTCTGCTTCTCCTTCAGATTCTCATTCTGCTTCTCCAGATTCTGCTTCTTCTTCTTCTCTTGCTTCTCCTTCTGCTTCAGGTTCTGCTTCTGCTTCTTCGGATTCTTATGCTTCTGGTTCTCCTGCTTCTGCTTCTTCTGCTTCCCCTCCTTCTCTTTCTGCTTCTCCTTCTGTTTCTGCTTATCCTTCTGCTTCTGCTTCTTGTCCTTCTCCTGTTTCTTCTGCTTCTGCTTCTCCTGCTTCTGCTTCTTCTGCTTTTCCTGCTTCTCTTTCTGCTTCTCCTTCTGCTTCTGCTCCTCCTTCTGCATCTGCTCCTTCTATTTCTTCTGTTTCTTTTCTTCTGCTTCTCCCGCTCTGCTTCTTCTGCTTCTCCTGCTTCTCGTTCTGCTTCTCTTCGTCGGCTTCTCTTTCTACTTCTCCTTCTGCTTCTTCTCCTTCTTCTTCTCCTTCTGCTTCTTCTGCTTCTCCTGCTACTCCT
>NW_012317892.1:0-1896 GCF_000151885.1 Dipodomys ordii
ACAATGCTTGAGACTCAGTGGAGTACAGAAGCAAGAGAAAGCGGCAACACTTATAGGACACAGCGTGAGAGAGCGATGTCTCAGCGCGGACTCAGTGGTAGACATAGCCGGTGACCAAGCTGGACACCAGGGAACACGGCGGGACACAGCGTGAAACTGCATTGTCCTTGCGGGTACACAGCAGGACACAGCGGGGGACACTGCGGGGGACACAGCAAGGACACAGTGGGACACAGCCGGGGACACAGCGGGACACAGCGGGGGACACAGCGGGACACAGTGGGGGACACAGCGGGACACAGCGGGACACAGCGGGGGACAGAGGGGGGACACAGTGGTACACAGCGTTGATACAGCGGGGACACAGTGGGACACAGCAGGGTGCACAGCTGGCGACACAACGGGACACAGCAGGGGACACAGCGAGGACACAGAAGACCACAGCGTGGGACACAGCGAGGACACAGCGGGACACAGCGAGACAGCAGGACACAGCGGGGACACAGCAGTAGACACAGCGGGACACAGCGGGACAGAGCGGGGGAAACAGCGGGACACAGCAGGACACGGGGGGGACACAGCGGGGGTCTGCGGAGACAGAGAGGGGACACAGCGAGACACAGCGGTGACACAGCTGGACACAACGGAGTACACAGCGGGTCACAGCGGGCACACAGAAGGGACACAGCGGGACACAGCAAGGACAGAGCGGGACACAGAGGCGACACAGCAGGACACAGCGGGGGACACAGCGGGACACAGTGTTGGACCCAGCGAGGACACAGCGGGACACAGCGGGGGACACAGCGAGGACACAGCGGCAGACACAGCAGGACACAGAGGGACACAGCGGGGAACACAGCGAGGACACAGCGGGACCCAGCGGGCACAGCGTCGATAAAGCGGGTACACAGCGTTACACAGCGTGGTAAACAGCTGTGGACACAACGGGACACAGTGGGGTCACAGCGGGACACAGCGGGACACAGTGTGACACAGCGGGGACAAAGCATGAGACACAGCGGGGGACAGAGAGGGAGACAGCGGGGGACACAGTAGGACACAGCGGGACATAGTGGTGACACAGCGGGGACTCAGCGGGGGACAGAGCGGGGGACAAAGCGGTACACCACGAAACACAGCGGGACACAGCGGGAAACAGAGGTGACACAGAGGGGAATAGGCTTGGGACACAGCGGGGAACAAAGCGGGACACCATGGGACACAGTGGGACACAGCGGGGACACTGTGGGGACACAGCGGGACAAAGCGGGGGACACAGCGGGACACAGCGGGACACAGCAGGGGACACAGCGGGGTTCAGCGGAGACAGAGAAGGGACACAGCGGGACACAGCGATGACCCAGCTGGGCACAACGGAGTACATAGCGGGACACAGCGGGTACACAGTGGGGACACAGCGGGACACAGCGGGACACAGTGGGGGACACAGCCAGGACACAGCAAAACACAGCAGCGACACAGAGGGGACTCAGTGGGGGACACAGCGGGGGACAAAAAGGGACACCAAGGGACACAGTGTGAAACAGCGGGACACAGCGGGGACACAGCGGGACAAAGCGGGGGACACAGCAGGACACAGCGGGACACAATGAAGGACAAAGAGCGGGACAGCGGAGACAGAGAGGGGACACAGCAGGACACAGCGGTGACACAGCTGGACACAACGGGGTACACAGCAGGACACAGAGGTCACACAGCGGGGACAGAGCGGGACAGAGCGGGACACAGCGGGACACAGCAGGGGACACAGCGAGGACACAGCGGGACACATCTGGGGACACAGCAAGGATACAGCGGGGGACACAGTGGGGGACACAGCGGTGGACACAGCGGGACACAACGTCCATACAGCTGGGATACAGCGGGAACAGC
>NW_012317893.1:0-1895 GCF_000151885.1 Dipodomys ordii
GATTCTCCTTCTCCTTCTTGTTCTTCTACTTTTCATTCGGCTTCTCCTTCTGCTTCTGCTACAACTGCTACTGCTTCTACTTATTCTGATGCTTCTTCTCCTTCTGTTTCAACTTCTCTTTCTGCTTCTGCATCTCCTTCTGCTTCACCTTCTGATGCTCTTTCTCCTTCTTCTGTTTCTCCCTCTGCTTCTGCTTCTTATACTTCTTCTTTATCTTCTGCTTCTGCTTCTCCTGCTTCTGCTTCTTGTGCTTCTACCGCTTCTTCTTCTGCTTCTGCTTCTTCTGCTTCTACTTCTCTTTCTGCTTCTGCTTCTCCTGCTTGTTTTTCTGCTTCTTCTGCTGCTTCTTCTACTTCTACTGCTTCTCTTTTTGCTTCTCCTTCTGCTTCTGCTTCTGCTTCTTCTGTTTCACCTGCCTGAATTTCTGGTTCTCCTTCTGCTGTTTCTCCTTCTGCTTCTGCTTCTACTTCTGATTCTGATTCTGCTTCTTCTGCTTCTTCTCTTTCGGCTACTCCTGCTTCTGCTTCTTGTGCTTCTCCTGCTTCTCTTTCTGCTTCTCATTCCGCTTCTGCTTCTCCTTCTGCTTCTCCTTCTCCTCCTTCTCCTTCTCCTACTTCTGCTTCTCCTTCACCTTCTGCTTCTTCTGCTTCTCCTGCTTCTCCTTCTGCATCTCCTTCTGCTTGTGCTTCTCCTTATGCTTCTTCTTCTGCCTCTGCTTCTCCTTCTCCTTCTTTTGCTTCTCCTTTTGCTTCTGCTTCTTCTGCTTTTCCTGCTTCTCCTTCTGCTTCTGCTTCTTCTGCTTCTCCTTCTTCATCTTCTTCTGCTTCTGCTTCTCCTTCTTCTGCTTCTCCTTCTTATTCTCCTACTGCTTCTCCTACTGTTTCCCTTCTCCTTCTTGTTCTTCTGCTTTTCCTTCTGCTTCTCCTTCTGCTTCTGCTACAACTGCTACTGCTTCTACTTCTTCTGTTTCTTCTGCTTCTCCTTGTGCTTTTGATTCTCTTTCTGCTTCTGCTTCTCCTTCGGCTTCTCCAGATTCTGCTTCTTCTGCTTCTCCTGCTTCTCCTTCTGCTTCAGGTTCTCCTGCTGCTTCTTCGGATTCTTATGCTTCTGCTTCTCCTACTTCAGCTTCTTCTGCTTCCCCTCCTTCTCTTTCTGCTTCTCCGTCTGTATCTGCTTCTCCTTCTGCTTCTGCTTCTTGTCCTTCTCCTGTTTGTTCTGCTTATGCTTCTCCTGTTTCTGCATCTCCTGCTCCTCCTTCTGCTGCTCTTTCTGCTTCTCCTGCTGCTTTTCCTTCTCCTGCTCCTTCTTCTGCTTCTCTTTCTGCTTCTCCTTCTGTTTCTCCTTCTCCTTCACCTTCTCGTTCTTCTGCTTTTCCTTCTGCTTCTCCTTCTGCTTCTGCATCTTCTGCTTCTTCTGCTACTGCCTCTGCTTCTTCTGTTTCTTCTGCTTCTAGTTCTGCTTCTCCTTCTGCTTTTGCTTCTCTTTCTGCTTCTGCTTCTCCTTCTGCTTCTCCAGATTCTGCTTCTCCTGCTTCTCCTTCTGCTTCAGGTTCTGCTTCTGCTTCTTCTGCTTCTGCTTATCCTGCTGCTGCTTCTTCTGCTTCTCCTGCTTCTCTTTCTACTTTTCCTTCTGTTTCTGCTTCTCCTTCTGTTTCTTCTCCTTCTTCTGTTTCTTCTGTTTCTGCTTCTCCTGCTTCTGCTTCTCCTGTTTCTCGTTCGGCTTCTCTTTCTGCTTCTCCTTCTCCTTCTTCTGCTTCTCCTTCTGCTTCTGTTTCTCCTTGTGCTTCTGCTTCTGCTTCAATTTCTCCTTCTGCTTCTCATTCTTCTTCTGCGTCTTCTGTTTCTTGCGTGCTTCTCCTGCTTCTCCTACTTCTCTTGCTGCTTCTCCTTCTGCAT
>NW_012317894.1:0-1895 GCF_000151885.1 Dipodomys ordii
GCAGAAGCAGGAGAAGCTGAAGCAGAAGATAAAGAATAAGCAAAAGAAGCAGAAGCAGAAGCAGTGAGAGAAGCAGAAGAAGGAGAAGGAGAAGGAGCAGCAGAAGGAGAAGCAGAAGCAGAAAGAGAAGCAGAAACAGAAGGAGAACAAGAAGGAGAAGCAGGAGAATCAGAAGAAGCAGAAAGAGAAGGAGAAGAAGGAGAAGCAGAAGTAGAATCAGAAGAAACAGAAGAAGAAGAAGCAGAAGAAACAGAAGCAAAAGAAACAGAAGAAGGAGAAGAGCAGAAGCAGAAGCAGAAGGAGAAGCAGAAGCAGAAGGAGAAGCAGAAAGAGAAGCAGAAGAAGCAGGAGAAGCAGAAACAGAAGAAACAGGAGAAGCCGAAGAAGCAGAATCAGAATCTGAAGCAGAAGGAGAAAAAGAAGAAGCACAATCTAAAGCAGAAGCAGAAGAAACAGAAATAGTAGAATAAGCAGAAGCAGAAGCACCAGGACAAGCAGAAGAACAAGAAGGAGAAGGCGAAAGAAAAGGATTAGGAGTAGGAGAAGAAAAAGGATAAGCAGAAGCAGAAAGAGACGCAGAAGGAGAAGCAGCACGAGAAGTAGGAGAAGCAGGAGAAGCAGAAGCAAGAGAAGCAGAAGAAACAGAAGACGCAGAAGTAGAATGAGAAGAAGGAGAAATTGAAGCAGAAGGAGAAGCAGAAGCAGAAGGAGAATCAGAAACAGAAGGAGAAGCAGAAAGAGAAGCAGAAAGAGAAGCACAACGAGAAGCACAACGAGAAGCACAACGAGAAGCAGGAGAAGCAGAAGCAGGAGAAGCAGAAGCAGAAGAAGCCGAAGAAGCAGAAGCAGAACCTGAAGCATAAGGAGATACAGGAGAAGCAGAAGAAGCAGAATCTGGAGAAGCAGAAGGAGAAGCAGAAGCAGAAAGAGAAGCAAAAGCAGAAGGAGAAGCAGAAGGAGAAGCAGAAGAATCAGAAGAAGCAGGCAGTAGCAGAAGAACCAGAAGATGCAGAAGCAGAAGGAGAAGCAGAAGCAGTAGTAGAAGCAGAAGAAGGAGAAGCAGAAGGAGAAGCATAAAGAGAAACAGAAGGAGAAGCAGGAGAAGCAGATGCAGGAGAAGCAGAATCAGAAGAAATAAAAGAAGGAGAAGAAGCAGAAGCAGAAAGAGAAGCAGAAACAGAATGGAGAAGCAGAAAAAGAAGCAGAAGAAGCCGAAGAAGCAAAAGCAGAACCTATTTGCAGAAGGAGAAGCAGGAGAAGCAGAAGAAGCAGAATCTGGAGAAGAAGAAGGAGAACCAGAAGGAGAAGCAGAAGCAGAAAGAGAAGCAAAAGCAGAAGGAGAAGCAGAAGGAGAAGCAGAAGAAACAGAAGAAGCAGAATCAGTAGCAGAAGAAGCTGAAGATGCAGAACCGGAAAGAGAAGCAGAAGGAATAGCAGAAGAACGAGAAGGAGAAACAGAAGGAGAAGCAGAAGGAGACGCAGGAAAAGCAGAAAAAACAGAAGCAGACGGAGAAGAAGGAGGAGAAGCCGAAGCAGAAGAAGAAGCAGAAGGAAAAGCACAAGCAGAAGGAGATGCAGAAGGAGAAGCAGGAGATGCAGAAGAAGCAGAAGCAGAAGGAGAAGAAGAAGGAGAAGAATCAGAATCAGAAGAAGCAGAAGCAGAAGCAGAAATAGAAAGAGAAGCCGACGAAGAGAAGCAGAACGAGAAGCAGGAGAAGCAGGAGAAGCACAAGCAGGAGAAGCAGAAGAAGAAGAAATAGAAGAAGGAGAAGGAGCAGAAGCAAAAGGAGAAGCAGAAAGAGAAGCAGGAAATGCAGAAGAAGCAGAAGCAGGAGAAGCAGAAGGAGAAGAAACAGGAGAAGGACAAGAAGCAGAAAGAGAAGCAGTAGAAGCAG
>NW_012317895.1:0-1895 GCF_000151885.1 Dipodomys ordii
GAAGCTGGAAAAGTAGGAAGCAGAAGAAACCGAACAAGCAGAAGAAGCAGAAGCAGAACGAGAAGCAGAAGAAGAAGGAGAAAGAGAAGGATTAGGAGTAGGAGGAGCAGAAGCAGAATAAGAAGCAAAAAGAGAAGCAGAAGAAGAAGCAGAAGGAGAAACAGAAGAAGCAGAAGCAGGAGAAGCAGAAGCAGAAGCAGAATGAGAAGCACAAGAAGGAGAAATTGAAGGAGAAGGAGACGGAGAAGCAGAAGGAGAAGTAGCAGAAACAGAAGAAGAAGAAGCAGGAGACTCAGAAACAGAAGAAGCAGAAGGAGAAGAGCAGAAGCAGAAGGAGAAGCAGAAGGAGAAGCAGAAGAAGCAGAAGCTGAAGCTGAAGAAGAAGAAACAGAAAACGCAGAAGAAGCAGAAGAAGAAGCAGCAGGAGAAGCAGAAGAAGAAGAAGGAGAAGGAGAAAGAGAAGGATTAGGAGTAGGAGAAACAGAAGGATAAGCAGAAGCAGAAAGAGAAGGAGAATGAGAAGGAGAAGCAGGAGAAGCAGAAGAAGAAGAAGCAGGAGAAGCAGAAGCAGAAGAAACATAGGAAGGAGAAGAAGCAGAAGGAGAAGCAGAAACAGAAGGAAAAGCAGAAAGAGAAGCAGGAGAAGCAGAAGAAGCAGCAGCAGGAGAAGCAGAAGCAGAAGAAGCCGAAGAAGCAGAAGCAGAACCTGAAGCAGAAAGAGAAGCAGGAGAAGCAGAAGAAGCAGAATCTGGAGAAGCAGAAGGAGAAGCAGAAGCAGAAAGAGAAGCAAAAGCAGAAGGAGAAGCAGAAGAGGAAGCAGAAGTAATAGAAGAAGCAGAGGCAGTAGCAGAAGAAGCAGAAGATGCAGAAGCAGAAGGAGAAGCAGAAGGAAAAGCAGAAGAACGAGAAGGAGAAGGAGTAGGAGAAACCGAAGGAGAAGCAGAAAGAGAAGCAGAAGAAGGAGCAGGAGAAGGAAAAGCAGCAAGAGAAGCAGAAAGAGCAGCAGAAGGAGAAGCAGAAGCAGAAGCAGAAGCAGAAGTAGAAGCAGAAGAAGGAGAAGCAGAAGGAGAAGCATAAAGAGAAACAGAAGGAGAAGCAGGAGAAGCAGAATCAAAAGAAATAGAAGAAGGATAAGAAGCAGAAGCAGAAAGCGAAGCAGAAACAGAAGGAGAAGCAGAAATAGAAGCAGAAGAAGCTGAAGAAGCAGAAGCAGAACCTGAAGCAGAAGGCGAAGCAGGAGAAGCAGAAGAAGCAGAATCTGGAGAAGAAGGAGAACCAAAAGGAGAAGCAGAATCAGAAAGAGAAGCAAAAGCAGAAGGAGAAGCAGAAAGAGAAGCAGAAGAAACAGAAGAAGCAGAAGCAGAAGCAGTAGCAGAAGAAGCTGAAGATGCAGAAGCAGATAGAGAAGCAGAAGGAATAGCAGAATAACGACAAGGAGAAACAGAAGGAGAAGAAAAATGAGAAGCAGAAGGAGAAGCAGGAAAAACAGAAGAAGCAGAAACAGACGGAGAAGCAGAAGAAGGAGAAGCAGAAGCAGAAGAAGAAGCAGAAGGAAAAGCACACGCAGAAGGAGATGCAGAAGGAGTAGCAGGAGAAGCAGAAGAAGCAGAAGCAGAAGGAGAAGAAGAAGGAGAAGAAGCAGAATCAGAAGAAGCAGAAGGAGAAGTAGAAAGAGAAGCCGAAGAAGAGAAGCAGAACGAGAAGCTGGAAAGCAGAAGAAGCAGAGCAGGAGAAGCAGAAGAAGAAGAAACAGAAGAAATAGAAGGAGCAGAAGCAGAAGGAGGAGCAGAAGCAGAAGGAGAAGCAGAAAGAGAAGCAGGAAAAGCAGAAGAAGCAGAAGCAGGAGAAGCAGAAGCAGAAGAAACAGGAGAAGGACAAGAAGCAGAAGCAGAAGG
>NW_012317896.1:0-1895 GCF_000151885.1 Dipodomys ordii
CCCCCGCTGTGTCCCCCGCTGTGTCCTGCTGTGTCCCCTGCTGTGTCCCGTTGTGTCCCGCTATGTTCCCCGCTGTGTCCCTGCTGTGTCCCTGCTGTATCCCCGCTGTGTCCCGCTGTATCCCGCTGTGTCCTCGCTGTGTCCCACGCTGTGTTACGCAGTGTCCTCGCTGTGTCCCCCGATGTGTCCCTTTGTGTCCCCAGCTGTGTACCCCGCTGTGTCCCGCTGTGTCCCCCACTGTGTCCCGCTGTGTCCACTGCTGTGTCCCCGCGGTGTCCCGCTTTTTCCCCCGCTGTGTCCTTCTGTGTCATAGCAGTGTCCCCCGCTGTGTACCCGCTGTGTCCCAGGCTGTGTCCCGCTGTGTCCTGGCTGTGTCCCCCGCTGTGTCCCGCTGTGTCCCCTGTTGTGTACCCGCTGTGTCCCGCTGTGTCCCCCGCTGTGTCCCAGCTGTGTTCCTGCTGTGTCCCCATTGTGTCACGCTGTGTCCCACTGTGTCCTCTCTGTGTCCCACGCTGTGTTCTGCTGGGTCCTCGCTGTGTCCACTGCTGTGTCCCGTTGTGTCCCCAGCTGTGTACCACGCTCTGTTCCCGCATTGTCCCCGCTGTGTCCCGCTGTGTCCCGATGTGTCCCGTGGTGTCCCGCTTTGTCCCCCGCTGTGTCCCCCGGTGAGTCCCCGCTGTGTCGCGCTGTGTCCCGTTGTGTATTGCTGTGTCACCCGCTGAGTCCCGCTGTGTCCCAGCTGTGTCCCGCTTTGTCCCACCTGTGTCCCCAGCTGGGTCCCGTTGTGTCCACTGCTGTGTCCCCCGATGTGTCCCTTTGTGTCCCCAGCTGTGTACCCCGCTGGGTCCCGCTGTATCCCCGCTGTATCGACGCTGTGTCGCGCTGGGTCCCGCTGGGTCCTCGCTGTGTGCTCTGCTGTGTCCCGCTGTGTCCCGTTGTGTACTGCTGTGTCACCCGCTGAGTCCCGCTGTGTCCCAGCTGTGTCCCGCTTTGTCCCACCTGTGTCCCCCGCTGTGTCCCGCTGTGTCCCGCTGTGTCCCTGCTGTGACCCACTGTGTTCCGCTGTGTTTCTGCTGTGTCCCCGCTGTGTCCCGCTGTGTACCCCACTGTGTCCAGCTTTGTACCCGCTGTGTCTTGCTGTGTCCCACGCTCTGTCCCCCACTGTGTTCCGCTGTGTCCCCCGCTGTGTCCCCCGCTGTGTCACCGCTGTGTCCCCGCTGTGTCATGCTGCGTCCTCATTGTGTCCCCCGGTGTCTCCCGCTCTGTCCCCTGCTGTGTCTCATGCTTTGTCCCCGCTGTGTCCCACTGTGTCCCGCTGTGTCCCGCTGTGTCCCCCACTGTGACCCTTTGTGTCCCCAGCTGTGTACTCCGCTGTGTAACGCTGTGTCCCCGCTATATCGACGCTGTGTCCCGCTGGGTTCCGCTGTGTCCTCACTGTTTTCCTCGTTGTGTCCAGCTGTGTCCCCCGCTGTCTCCCCCGCTGTTTCCTGCTCTGTCCCCTGCTGTGTCCCATTGTGTCCCGCTGTGTCCCCCGCTGTGTCCCTGCTGTGTCCCTGCTGTGTCCCCACTCTGTCACACTGTGTCTCGCTGTGTCCTCACTGTGTTCCACGCTGTGTTCCGCTGTGTCCCCCGCTGTGTCCCGCTGTGTCCATTGCTGTGTCCCCGTTGTGTCCGGCTGTTTCCCCGCCTGTGTCCTGCTGTGTCCTCGCTGTGTCCCCCACTGTGTCCCGCTGTGTCCTCGCTGTGTACCCCGCTGTGTCCAGCTTTGTCCCCGCTGTGTCTTGCTGTGTCCCACGCTCTGTCCCTCACTGTGTCCCGCTGTGTCCCCCTCTTTGCCCTTTGTGTGCCCCAGCTGTGTAACCCGCTGTGTAACGCTGTGTCCACGCTGTATCGAT
>NW_012317897.1:0-1895 GCF_000151885.1 Dipodomys ordii
TCCCGCTGTGTGCCCGCTGTATCGACGCTGTGTCCCGCTGAGTCCCGCTGTGTGCCCCACTGTGACCCTCTGTGTCCCCAACTGTGTACCCTGCTGTGTAACACTGTGTCCCGGCTGTATCGACGCTGTGTCCCGCTGGGTCCCGCTGTGTCCTGCTGTGTCCCGCTGTGTCCCGTATGTTCCCGCACTGTCCCCGCTGTGTCCCGCTGTGTCCCACTGTGTCCCGTGGTGTCCCAGTTTGTCCCCGCTATGTCTCGCTGTGTCCCACGCTCTGTCCCACAATGTGTCCCGCAGTGTCCCCCGCTGTGTCCCGCAGTGTTCCCCGCTGTGTCCTGCTGTGTCCCCCGCTGTGTCCCACTGTGTCCCCCGCTGAGTCCCCGCTGTGTCACCGCTGTGTCCCGCTGTTTCCTCGCTGAGTCCCCTGCTGTCTCCCTTTCTGTCCCCCGCTGTGTCTCACGCTTTGTCCCCGCTGTGTCCCACTGTGTCTCGCTGTGTCCCGCTGTGCCCCCACTGTGTCCCCGCTGTGTCCCTGCTGTGTCCCTGCTGTGTCGCCGCTGTTTCCCGCTGTGTCCTGCTGTGTCCTCGCTGTGTCCCACGCTGTGTTCCGCTGTGTCCCCCGCTGTGTCCCGCTGTGTCCCGCTGTGTCCCCGCTGTGTCCCGCTGTGTCCTCACTGTGTCCCCAGCTGTGTACCCCACTGTGTCCCGCTGTGTCCCTGCTGTATCGACGCTGGGTCCCGCTGGGTCCCGCTGTGTCCTCCCTTTGTCCCCCGCTGTGTCCCGCTGTGTCCAGCTGGGTCCCTGCTGTATCCACGCTGGGTCCCTCTGGGTCCTGCTCTGTAATCCTTGTGTCCTCCGCTGTGTCCCGCTCTGTACCCCGCTGTGTCTCTGCTGTGTCCCCGCTGTGTCCCGCTTTGTCCCGCTGTGTACTGCTGTGTCCCCCGCTGAATCGCGCTGTGTCCCAATGTGTCCTCGCTCTGTCCCCCGCTGTGTCCCGCTGTGTCCCGCTTTGTCCCCCGCTGTGTCCCCCGCTGAGTCCCCGCTGTGTCTCCGCTGTGTCCCGCTCTGTCCTCCCTGTGTCCCCCGCTGTGTCCCGCTGTGTCCCCTGCTGTGTCCCACTGTGTCTACTGCTGTGTTCCTGCTGTGTCCCGCTGTGTCCTGCTGTGTCCCCCTGTGTCCTCACTGTGTCCCACGCTGTGTTCCGCTGAGTACTTGCTGTGTCCCCCGATGTGCCCCGTTGTGTCCCCAGCTGTGTACCCCGCTGTGGCCCACTCTCTCCCCGCTGTATCGACGCTGTGTCCCGCTGGGTCCCGCTGTGTCCTCGCTGTGTCCACCGCTGTGTCCTGCTGTGTCCACCGCTGTGTACCGCTGTGTCCCCAATTGTGTCCCACTGTGTCCCGCTGTGGCCCCCGCTGTGTCCCCCGCTGTATCCCGCTGTGTCCCCCGCTGTCTCCCGCTGTGTCCACTGCTGTGTCCCCGCTGTGTCCCGCTTTTTCCCCCGCTGTGTCCCGCTGTGTCCTCGCTGTGTCTCCCGCTGTGTCCCGCTGTGTCCTCGATGTGTCCCCTGCTGTGTCCCGCTGTGTCCCCCGCTGTGTCCTGATGTGTCCCGCTTTGTCCCGCTGTGTCCCTGCTGTGACCCTCAGTGTCCCAGTGTGTCCCCGCTGTGGCCCCTCTGTGTCCCGCTGTGTCCCGCTCTGTCCCTGCTGTGTCCTGCTGTGTCCCGCTGTGTCCCCACTTTGTGCCCGCTGTGTCCCGCTGTGTACTCCGTTGTGTCAGGCTGTGTCCCCCGCTTTGTCCCGCTGTGTCCCCGCAGTGTCGCCGCTGTGTCCCGCTGTGTCACACTGTGTCCCATGGTGTCCTGCTTTGACCCCAGCTATGTCCCCCGCTGAGTACCCTCG
>NW_012317898.1:0-1895 GCF_000151885.1 Dipodomys ordii
CTCCTATTGCTTCTGCTATTGCTTCTGCTGCTCTTCCTTCTCTTTCTCCTACTTCTACTTCTTCTTCTTCTTCTGCTTCTTCTCCTTCTCCTGCTTCTCCTTCTGCATCTCCTTCTGCTTGTGCTTGTCCTTATGCTTATTCTTCTGTTTCTGCTTCTCCTTCTGCTTTTTCTGCTTCTCCTTCTGCTTCTCCTTCTGCTTCTGCTTCTGTTTCTCCTTCTTGTTCTCGTTCTTCTGCTTTTCCTTCTGCTTCTCCTTCTGCTTCTGCTGCAACTGCTACTGCTTCTTCTCTTTCTTCTGCTCCACCTTCTGCTTTTGATTCTCTTTCCGCTTCTGCTTCTCCTTCAGCTTCTCATTCTGCTTCTCCATATTCTGCTTCTTCTGCTTCCCCTGCTTCTCCTTCTGCTTCAGGTTCTGCTTCTGCTTCTTCGGATTCTTATGCTTCTGCTTCTCCTGCTTCTGCTTCTTCTGCTTCCCCTTCTTCTGTTTCTTCTGCTTCTTCTGCTTCTCCTTCTGCTTTTGCTTCTCTTTCTGCTTCTGCTTCTCCTTCTGCTTCTCCAGATTCTGATTCTTCTGCTTCTCCTGCTTCTCCTTCTGCTTCAGGTTCTGCTTCTGCTTCTTCGGCTTCTTCTGCTTCTGCTTCTCCTGCTGCTGCTTCTTCTGCTTCTCCTGCTTCTCTTTCTGCTTTTTCTTCTGCTTCTCCTTCTCCTTCTGCTTCTGCTTCAATTTCTCCTTCTGCTTCTCATTCTTCTTCTGCGTTTTCTGTTTCTTCTGCTTCTCCTGCTTCTGCTTCTCCTGCTTCTCCTACTTCTCGTGCTGCTTCTCCTTCTGCGTCTCTTTCTGCTTCTGCTTATCCTTTTGCTTCTCCTACTCCTAATCCTTCTCTTTCGCCTTCTCCGTCTTCTTCTTCTGCTTCTCCTGCTGCTTCTGCTTCTGCTTATTCTACTATTTCTGTTTCTTCTGCTTCTGCTTCAGATTGTGCTTCTTCTGTTTCTCCTGCTTCAGATTCTGCTTCTTCGGCTTCTCCTGTTTCTTCTGATTCTGCTTCTCCTGCTCCTTCTGCTTCTCCTGCTTCTCGTTCTGCTTCTCCTTCTGCTTCTGCATCTCCTTCTGCTTCTGCTTCTGCTCTTCTCCTTCGTCTTGTTTTTTTGCTTCTGTTTCTTCTGCTACTTCTTCTTCTGTTTCTTCTGATTCTACTTCTGCTTCTCGTCTTCTCCTCTTTCTGCTCCTACTTCAGCTTCTTCTGATTCTCCTGCTTCTCCTTCTTATTCTCCTTCTCTTTCTGCTTCTCTTTCTGCTTCTGCTTCTCCTTTTGCTGCTCCTTCTCCTTTTCCTTCTCCTGCTTCTCCCACTGCTTCTGCTTCTTATGCTTATTCTTTTTCTTCTGCTTTTTCTTCTGCTTCTGCTTCTCCTGCTTCTGCTTCTTCTGCTTCTACTGCTTCTCCTTATGCTTCTCCTTATGCTTCTTGTTCTTCTTGTTCTTCTTCTTCTTGTTCTTCTTCTTCTTCTTGTTCTTCTTCTTCTTCTTCTTCTTCTTCTTCTTCTCTTTCTTCTGCTTCTGCTTTTCCTGCTTCTTCTGCTTCTACTGCTTCTCTTTCTGCTTCTCATTCTGCTTCTGCTTCTCCTTCTGCTTCTCATATTGATTCCGCTGCCCTTCCTTCTCCTTCTCCTTCTCCTACTTCTGCTTATGCTTATTCTGGTTCTCCTGCTTCTCCTTCTGCATCTTCTTCTGCTTATGCTTATGCTTCTTCTTCTGCTTCTGCTTCTCCTTCTTCTGCTTCTCATTCTGATTCTCCTTCTGCTTCTCCTTCTGCTGCTCCTTCTCCTTCTTCTGTTTCTCCCTCTGATTCTGCTTCTTATGCAAAATTCTCTTTCTTCTGTTTCTGCTTCTCCTG
>NW_012317899.1:0-1895 GCF_000151885.1 Dipodomys ordii
TCTTTTTCTTCTGCTTCTGCTTCTCCTGCTTCTGCTTCTTCTGCTTCTCCTGCTTCTCCTTATGTTTCTCCTTATGCTTCTTCTTCTTCTGCTTTTTCTTCTTCTTCGTCTTCTCCTTCGTCTTCTTCTTCGTCTTCCTCTTCTTCTTCTTCTTCTTCTTCTTCTTCTTCTTCTTCTTCTTCTTCTTCTTCTTCTTCTTCTTCTTCTTCTTCTTCTTCTTCTCTTTCTTCTGCTTCTGCTTTTCCTGCTTCTTCTGCTTCTACTGCTTCTCTTTCTGCTTCTCATTCTGCTTCTGCTTCTCCTTCTGCTTCTCCTATTGCTTCTGCTGCCCTTCCTTCTCCTTATCCTTCTCCTACTTCTGCTTCTCCTTCTGCTTTTGCTTCTTCTGCTTCTCCTGCTTCTCCTTCTTTATCTTCTTCTGCTTCTGCTTCACCTTCTGCTGCTTCTTCTGCTCCTGCTTCTCCTTCTTCTGCTTCTCCTTCTGCTTCTGCTTCAGCTTCTCCTTCTGCTGCTCCTTCTGCTTCTCGTTCTGCTTCTGATTCTCCTTCTGCTCTTCCTACTCCTAATCCTTCTCATTCTCCTTCTCCTTCTTCTTCTTCTGCTTCTCGTTCTGCATCTGCTACTGCTTCTTCTGCTTGTTCAGATTCTTCTGCTTCAGGTCGTGCATCTGCTTCTTCAGCTTCTTCTGTTACTTTGTGCTTCTGCTTCTCCTGCTACTGCTTCTTCTCCTTCTCTTTCTGCTTCTCCTTCTGCTTCTGCTTCTGCTCCTTCTCCTTCTTCTGTTTCTTCTTCTTCTTCTTCTTCTTCTTCTTCTTCTTCTTCTTCTTCTTCTTCTTCTTCTTCTTCTTCTTCTTCTTCTTCTTCTTCTTCTTCTTCTTCTTCTGCTTCTTCTGCTTCTGCTTCTGCTTCTCCCGCTTTTACTTCTTCTGCTTCTCCTTCCTTTCCACTGCTTCAGCTTCTCCTTCTCCTTCTTCTGCTTCTCTTTCTGCTTCTGCTTCTTCTGATTATCCAACTAATCCTTCCTCTTCTCCTTCTGTTTCTGCTTCTCTTTCTGCTTCTCCATCTCCTTCTGCTTCACCTTCTGCTGCTCCTTCTCCTTCTTCTGTTTCTCCCTCTGCTTCTGCTTCTGCTTCTTATGCTTCTTCTTGTTCTTCTGCTTCTGCTTCTCCTGCTTCTGCTTCTTATGCTTCTACTGCTTCTACTTCTGCTTCTGCTTCTTCTGCTTCTACTTCTCTTTCTGCTTCTGCTTCTCCTGCTTGTTTTTCTGCTTCTTCTGCTGCTTCTCCTTCTGCTGCTTCTTCTACTTCTCCTTCTGCTTCTCTTTTTGCTTCTCTTTCTTCTTCTGCTTCTTCTGTTTCTCCTGCCTGAATTTCTGGTTCTACTTGTTCTGCTGCTTCTCCTTCTGCTTCTGCTTCTACTTCTGTTTCTGTTTCTGCTTCTTCTCCTTCTTCTCTTTCGGCTTCTCCTGCTTCTGCTTCTTGTGCTTCTCCTGCTTTTCTTTCTGCTTCTCATTGCGCTTTTGCTTCTCCTTCTGCTTCTGCTTCTCCTCCTTCTCCTTCTCCTACTTCTGCTTCTCCTTCAGCTTCTCGTTCTTCTGTTTCTCCTGCTTCTCCTTCTGCATCTCCTTCTGCTTGAGCTAGTCCTTATGCTCCTTCTTCTTCTTCTTCTCCTTCTCGTTCATTAGCTTCTCCCTTTGCTTCTTCTTCTTCTGCTTAACCTGCTAGTCTTTCTGCTTCTCCATCTGCTTCTCCTTCTGTTTCTCCTTATCCTTCAAATTCTTATACTTTTCCTTCGGCTTCTCCTTCTGCTTATGCTACAACTGCTACTGCTTCTACTTCTTCTGATTCTTATGCTTCTCCTTCTGCTTCAGGTTCTGCATCAGCTTCTTCGGATTC
>NW_012317900.1:0-1895 GCF_000151885.1 Dipodomys ordii
TCATTGTGTCAGGCTGTGTCAATGCTGCGTCTAGCTGTGTCCCCTCTCTGTCTCCGCTGTCCCCCGCTGTGTCTCCCGCTGTGTCCCGCTGTGTCCCGCTGTGTCCCCCGCTTTGTCCCGCTGTGTCCCCGCAGTGTCCCCACTGTGTCCCGCTGTGTCCCGCTGTGTCCCCCGCTTTGTCCAGCTGTGTCCTTGCAGTGTCCCCGCTGTGTCCTGTTGTGTCCTCGCTGTGTCCCCCACTGTGTCCCGTTGTGTCCACAGGTGTGTACCCCGCTGTGTCGCGCTGTGTCCCCACTGTATCGACGCTGTGTCCTGCTGTGTCCTTCCTGTGTTCCCCGCTGTGTCCCGCTGTGTCCCCGCTGTGTGCCCGCTGTGTACTTCGTTGTGTCCAGCTGTGTCACCGCTGTGTCCTCGCTGTGTCCCCGCTGTGTCTCACTGTGTCTTCACTGTGTCCCCCTCTGTGTCCCGCTGTGTCCCCCGCTATATGTCCCGCTGTGTCCCGCTGTGTCTTGCTCTGTCCCCGCTTTGTGCCCGCTGTGTCGCGCTGTGTACTCCATTGTGTCCAGCTGTGTCACCACTGTGTCGGGCTGTGTCCTCTGTTTGTCTCCACTGTCCCCTGCTGTGTCCCCCGCTGTGTCCCGCTGTGTCCCGCTGTGTCCCCCGCTTTGTCCCGCTGTGTCGACGCAGTGTTCCCTCTGTGTCCTGCTGTGTCACACTGTGTCCCATGGTGTCCCGCTTTTTCCCTCGCTGTTTCCCCCGCTGAGTCCCCTTTGTGTCCCCATTGTGTCCCGCTGTGTCCCGCTGTGTCCTAGCTGTGTCCCCCGCTGTGTCCCGCTGTATCCCCGCTGTGTCCCAAGCTGTGTCCCGCTGTGTCCCGCTGTGTACCCCGCTGTGTCCCGCTATGTTCCCGCTGTGTCCCCCTGTGTCCTCACTGTGTCCCACGCTGTGTTCTGCTGAGTACTTGCTGTGTCCCCCGATGTGCCCCGTTGTGTCCCCAGCTGTGTACCCCGCTGTGGCCCACTCTGTCCCCGCTGTATCGACGCTGTGTCCCGCTGGGTCCCGCTGGGTCCTCGCTGTGTCCACCGCTGTGTCCTGCTGTGTCCACCGCTGTGTACCGCTGTGTCCCCAGTTGTGTCCCACTGTGTCCCGCTGTGGCCCCCGCTGTGTCCCCCGCTGTGTCCCGCTGTGTCCCCCGCTGTCTCCCACTGTGTCCACTGCTGTGTCCCCGCTGTGTCCCGCTTTTTCCCCCGCTGTGTCCCGCTGTGTCCTCGCTGTGTCTCCCGCTGTGTCCCGCTGTGTCCTTGCTGTGTCCCCTGCTGTGTCCCCGCTGTGGCCCCTCTGTGTCCCGCTGTGTCCCGCTCTGTCCCTGCTGTGTCCTGCTGTGTCACGCTGTGTCCCCACTTTGTACCCGCTGTGTCCCGCTGTGTATTCCGTTGTGTCAGGCTGTGTCCCCCGCTTTGTCCCGCTGTGTCCCCGCAGTGTCCCCGCTGTGTCCCGCTGTGTCACACTGTGTCCCATGGTGTCCTGCTTGGTCCCCAGCTGTGTCCCCCGCTGAGTCCCCTCGGTGTCCTGCTGTGTCTTCGCTGTGTGCCCCGCTTTCTCCCACATTGTCCCACGCTGTGTCCCACTGTGTCCTCGCTGTGTCCCCCACTGTGTCCCGCTGTGTCCCCCACTCTGTCCCGCTGTTTCCCGCTGTGTCCCCCGCTGTGTCCCGCTGTGTCCCCGCAGGGTCACCGTTGTTTCGCGCTCTGTCCCGCTGTGTTCTGTGGTGTCCCGCTTTGTCCCCCGCTGTGTCCCCAGCTGAGTCCCCGCTGTGTCCCGCTGTGTCCTCGTTTTTTCCCCCGCTGTCTCCCGCTCTGTCCCCCGATGTGTCTCACGCTTTATCCCATCAGTGT
>NW_012317901.1:0-1895 GCF_000151885.1 Dipodomys ordii
CCGACTGTGTCCACCGCCTATATCATGCTGTGTCTACTAGCAGTGTTCCGGATGTGTCCCCGAAAGTGTCAATCACTATGTCCCCACGCTGAGATATGATGTAAGCTCGCTGTGTTCCCCCGATGATATCCCATTATGACCCCAGATAAGTACACGAAGTGTCCCACTGTGTCCCCGATGTATTGACGCTGTATCGCACTGAGTCCTCACTGTGTTACCAGCTGTGTCCAGGAGTGTTCCACTCTGTGTCCCCCTATGTGTCCCGCAGTGTCCCCCGCTGTGTCCCGCTGTGTCACGCTGTGTCCCGCTGTGTACTACTGTGTTCCGCTGTGTCCCCTGCTGTGTCCCGCTGTGTCCCGCTGTGTACTGTTGTGTTCCGCTGTGTCCCCCACTGTGTCCTGCTGTGTCCTCCCTTTGTGCCCCACTGTGTCCAGCTGTGTCCTCGTTGTGTCCCCGCTGTGTCCCTCCTGTGTCCCCTGCTGTGTCCCGCTGTGTTCCCCTGTGTCCCCCGCTGTGTCATGCTGTGTCCTCGCTGTGTCCCTGCTGTGACCTGCTGTGTCCCGCTGTGTCCCCGTTGTGTCCCTGCTGTGTCCCCGCTGTGTCCCTCCTGTGTCCCCCGCTGTATCCCGCTTTGTCCCACTTTGTCCCTGCTGTGACCCGCTGTTTCCCGCTGTGTTCCCGCTGTGTACCCCGCTGTTTCCAGCTTTGTCCCAGCTGTGTCTCGCTGTGTTCTACGCTCTCTCCCACACTGTGTTCCGCTGTGTCCCCCGCTGTGTCCCGCTGTGTCCCCCACTGTGTCCCGCTGTGTCCCCGCAGGGTCACCGCTGTTTTCCGATGGGTCCCGCTGTGTCCCGCTGTGTCCCCGGCTGTTTCCCGTTGTGTCCCCAGCTGTGTACCCCGGTGTGTCCCGCTCTGTCACACTGTGTTTCTTGGTGTCCCGCTTTGTCCCCCGCTGTGTCCCCCGCTGAGTCCCCGAAGTGTCCCCGCTGTGTCCCGCTGTGTCCTCGCTGTGTCCCCCGCTGTCTCCTGTTCTGTCCCCTGCTGTGTCTCACGCTTTGTCCCCGCTGTGTCCCACTGTGTCCCGCTGTGTCCCCCACTGTGTCCCTTTGTGTCCCCGCTGTGTACCACGCTGTGTCCCCGCTGTATCGACGCTGTGTCCTGCTGTGTACCGCTGTGTCCTCGCTGTGTTGCCCGTTGTGTCCCGCTGTGTAACCCTCTGTGTCCCCCTCTGTGTCCCGCTGAGTCCCCCGCTGTGTTCCGCTGTGTCCCGCTGTGTACCGCTGTGTAATGCTGTGTCCCGATGTGTCCCCCGCTGTGTCCAGCTTTGTCTACTGCTATGTCCCTGGTGTGTACCGCTGTGTTCCGCTGTGTCCCCCTGTGTCCCGCTGTGTCCTCACCGTGTCCCACGCTGTGTACCGCTGTGTCCTCGCTGTGTCCCACTGTGTACCCTTCTGTGTCCCCCTCTGTGTCCCACAGTGTCCCGCTGTGTCCCCCGCTGTGTCCCGCTGTGTCTCCGCAGGGTCACCGCTGTTTCCCTCTGTGTCCCGCTGTGTTCCGTGCTGTCCAGCTATGTCCCCCACTGTGTCCCTTTGTGTCCCCAGCTGTGTAACCCGCTGTATAAAGCTGTGTCCCCGCTGTATCGACGCTGTGTCCCGCTGGGTCCCGCTGGGTCCTCACTGTGTTCCCTGTTGTGTCCCGCTGTGTCCCCCGCTGTGTCCCGCTGTGTCCCCCACTTTCTCCCGCTGTGTACCCGCTGTGTCTCATGCTTTGTGCCCCCTGTGTCCCACTGTGTCCCGCTGTGTCCCGCTGTGTCCCCCACTGTGTCCCTTTGTGTCCCCAGCTGTGTAACCCGCTGTGTAACACTGTGTCCCCGCTGTATCGATGCTGTGTCCCGA
>NW_012317902.1:0-1895 GCF_000151885.1 Dipodomys ordii
AGAGAGAGAGAGAGAGAGAGAGAGAGAGAGAGAGAGAGAGAGAGAGAAAAGAGAGAGAGAGAGAGAGATCAAAAGAAGGAGAAGCAGAAGAAGAAGGAGAAGAAGGAAAATCAGAAGTAGGAGAAGCAGATGAAGCAGAAGGAGAAGCAGAATAAGCAGACGGACAAGCAGAGAAAAGAGAAGCAGAAGCAGAACTTAAGCATCAGAAGTGTGAAGCCAACCAAAGTCCTGAGGCCAGTAAGTGCTGAAGAAGGAGAAGGGGAAGGAGAAAGAGAAGGATTAGGAGTAGGAGAAACAGAAGGATAAGCAGAAGCAGAAAGAGAAGAACGAGACAAGCAGAAGTAGCAGAAGCAGGAGAAGCAGAAGCAGAAGAAACAGAAGAAGCAGACTCAGAAGCAAAAACAGAAGCAGAAGAAGGAGAAATCGAAGGAGAAGAAGAAGGAGAAGCAGGACAAGCAGAAGAAGCAGAAGAAGGAGAAACAGATGCAGAAGAAATAGAAGAAGCAGAAGAAGCAGAAGCAGAAGGAGAAGCAGAAGTAGAAGAAGAAGTAGAAGAAAGAGAAGAAGAAAGAGTAGCAGAGAAGAAGAAGGGGAAACAGAGGGAGAAAGAGAAAGAGAAGGATTAGGAGTAGGATAAGCAGAAGCAGAAAGAGAAGCAGAAGGAGAAGCAGAAGAAGCAGAAGCAAGAGAAGCAGAAGAAGAAGCAGAATGAGAAGCAGAAGAAGGAGAAATTGAGCAGAAGCAGAAGGAGAAGCAGTAGGAGAAGGAGAAGCAGAAGAAAAAGAAGCAGAAGAAGAAGCAGAAGAAGGAGAAGAAGAAGAAGAAGAAGAAAAAGAAGGAGAAGGAGAAGAACAAGGAGAAGAAGAAGAAGAAGGAGAAGCAGGAAAAGAGGATGGAGAAGGAGAAAGAGAAAGATTGGGAGAAGGAGAATCAGAAAAATAAGCAGAAGCAGAAAGAGAAGCAGAAGGAGAAGCAGGAGAGCAGAGGAGAAGCATAGGAAGAAGAAACAGAAGAAGCAGAAGCAGAATGAGAAGCAGAAGAAGGAGAAATTGAAGCAGAAGGAGAAGGAGAAGCAGAAGGAGAAGGAGAAGCAGAAGAAGGAGAAGGAGAAGCAGAAGAAGCAGAAGCAGAGAAGAAGAAGAAGAAGAAAAAGAAGAAGAAGAAGAAGAAGAAGAAGAAGAAGAAGAAGAAGAAGAAGAAGAAGAAGAAGAGGAGGAGGAGGAGGAGGAGAAGAAGAAGAAGAAGAAGAGGAAGAAGAAGAAAAGAAGAAGGAGAAGAAAAAGAAGGAGGAGGAGGAGGAGGAGGTGAAAGAGGAGGAGGAGGAGAAGCAGAAGCAGAAGAAGAAGAAGAAGAAGAAGAAGAAGAAGAAGAAGAAGAAGAAGAAGAAGAAGAAGAAGAAGAAGAAGAAGAAGAAGAAGGAGAAGAAGAAGGAGGAGGAGGAGGAGGAGGAAGTGGTGGAAGCGGAGGAAGAGTAGGAGGAAGAGGAGGAGAACGAGGAGGACGAGGAGAAGGAGAAGCAGAAGAAGCAGAAAGCGAAGCAGAAGAAGGAGAAGCATAAGAAGGAGAAGCAGAAGCAGAATGAGAAGTAGAAGAAGGAGTAGGGGAAGGAGAAAGAGAAGGATTAGGAGTACGAGACGAAGAAGGATAAGCAGAAGAAGCAGAAGCAGGAGAAGCAGAAGCAGAAGAAACAGAAGAAGCATACTCAGAAGCAGGAAGAGAAGCAGAAGAAGGAGAAATCGAAGGAGAAGGAGAAGAAGAAGGAGAAGCAGGACAAGCAGGAGAAACAGAAGCAGTAGAAATAGAAGAAGTAGAAGCAGAAGGAGAAGCAGAAGCAGAAGGAGAAGTAGAAGGAGCAGAAAGAGAAGGAAAAGCAGAAAAAGCAGAAAAAGAAGATG
>NW_012317903.1:0-1894 GCF_000151885.1 Dipodomys ordii
TTCTGCTTCTCCAGATTCTGCTCTCTGCTTCTCCAGCATCTCGTCTGCTTCAGGTTCTGCTTCTACTTCTTCGGATTCTATTGCTCTGCTTCTCCTGCTTCTGCTTTTCCTGCTTCTCCTTCTGCTGCTCTTTCTGCTTCTCTACTACTTTTCCTTCTCTGCTCCTTCTTCTGCTTCTCTTTCTGCTTCTCCTTCTGTTTCTCCTTCTCCTTCTCCTTCTCATTCTTCTGCTTTTCCTTCTGCTTCTCCTTCTGCTTCTGCATCTTCTGCTGCTTCTGCTACTGCGTCTGCTTCTTCTGTTTCTTCTACTTCTCCTTCTGCTTTTGCTTCTCTTTCTGCTTCTGCTCCTCCTTCTTCTTCTCCAGATTCTGCTTCTTCTCCTTCTCCTGCTTCTCCTTCTGCTTCAGGTTCTGCTTCTGCTTCTTCGGCTTCTTCTGCTTCTGCTTCTCCTGCTTCTGCTTCTTCTGCTTCCCCTCCTTCTCTTTCTGCTTCTCCTTCTGCTTCTGCTTCTCCTTCTGCTTCTGCTTCTTGTCCTTCTCCTGTTTCTTCTGCTTATGCTTCTCCTGTTTCTGCTTCTCCTGCTTCTCCTTCTGCTGCTCTTTCTGCTTCTCTTGTTGCTTCTCCTTCTCCTGCTCCTTCTTCTGCTTCTCTTTCTGCTTCTCCTTCTGTTTCCCCTTCTCCTTCTCCTTCTCGTTCTTCTGCTTTTCCTTCTGCTTCTCCTTCTGCTTCTGCATCTTCTGCTGCTTCTTCTACTGCGTCTGCTTCGTCTGATTCTTCTACTTCTCCTTCTGCTTCTCCTTCTGCTTTTGCTTCTCTTTCTGCTTCTGCTTCTCCTTCTGCTTCTCCAGATTCTGCTTCTTCTCCTTCTCCTGCTTCTCCTTCTGCTTCAGATTCTGCTTCTGCTTCTTCGGCTTCTTCTGCTTCTGCTTCTCCTGCTGCTGCTTCTTCTGCTTCTCCTGCTTCTCCTTCTGCTTTTCCTTCTGTTTCTGCTTTTCCTTCTGCTTCTGCTTCTTCTCCTTCTTCTGTTTCTTCTGCTTCTGCTTCTCCTGCTGCTTCTCGTTCTGCTTCTCGTTCTGCTTCGCTTTCTGCTTCTGCTTATCCTTCTGCTTCTCCTACTCCTAATCCTTCTATTTTGCCTTCTCCTTCTTCTTCTTCTGCTTCTCCTGCTGCTTCTGTTTATTCTACTATTTCTCTTTTTTCTGCTTCTGCTTCAGATTGTGTTTCTTCTGTTTCTCCTTCTGCTTCAGATTCTGCTTCTGCTTCTTCGGCTTCTTCTGTTTCTTCTTCTTCTGCTTCTCCTGCTTCTTCTGCTTCTCCTGCTTCTCTTTCTGCTTCTCCTTCCTCTTCTGCTTCTCCTTCTGCTCTTCTACTTCTTCTGTTTCTTGTGCTTCTGTTTCTTCAGCTTCTTCTTCTTCTGATACTACTTCTGCTTTTCCTTCTTCTCCTTCTCTTTCTGATTCTACCTCTGCTTCTTCTGATTCTCTTGCTTCTCCTTCTTGTTCTCCTTCTGTTTCTGCTTCCCTTTCTGCTTCTGCTTCTCCTTCTCCTTCTGCTTCTCCCTCTGATTCTGCTTCTTATGCTTATTCTTTTTCTTCTGCTTCTGATTCTCCTGCTTCTGCTTCTTCTGCTTCTACTGCTTCTCCTTATGCTTCTCCTTATACTTCTCCTTCTCCTTCTCCTTCTTCTTCTTCTTCTTCTTCTTCTTCTTCTTCTTCTTCTTCTTCTTCTTCTTCTTCTTCTTCTTCTTCTTCTTCTTCTTCTTCTTCTTCTTCTTCTTCTTCTTCTTCTTCTTCTTCTTCTTCTTCTTCTTCTTCTTCTTCTCTTTCTTCTGCTTCTGCTTTTCCTGCTTCTTCTGCTTCTACTGCTTCTCTTACGGCTTCTCATTCTGCTTCTG
>NW_012317904.1:0-1894 GCF_000151885.1 Dipodomys ordii
ACATAATACCTAAACCATCTCAATACACCATATACATACAACAATAAATAAGAATAAACAAGAAATAACCATAAAGCCACCATCATTCTGATTCGGCTACTCACATAGAGAGAAATAATAAGAATACAGAATACACAATAAAACAGAATCACCCATAGGAATCTGCAGAGAAAGTTAATGAAATCATAAAGCAAGGCTTGTCGAACTTCGGCATCTGAAACAGCTAATGAAAACTCATACTTCTTCTAAATATTCTTCGTCTTCTTCTTCTTGATCTTCATCTTCTTCATCTTCTTCTTCTTCTTCTTCTTCTTCTTCTTCTTCTTCTTCTTCTTCTTCTTCTTCTTCATCTTCTTCTTCTTCTCTTTCTGCTGCTTCTGCTTTTCCTGCTTCTTCTTCTTCTACTGCTTCTCTTTCTGCTTCTCATTCTGCTTCTGCTTCTCCTTCTGCTTCTCCTATTGCTTCTGTGGCTCTTCCTTCTCCTTCTCCTACTTCTCCTTCTCCTTCTACTTCTGCTTCTTCTGCTTCTCCTGCTTCTCCTTCTGCATCTTCTTCTGCTTCTGCTTCTCCTTCTGCTGCTTCTTCTGCTTGTGTTTCTCCTTCTGCTTCTCCTTCTGCTTCTTCTGCTCCTCCTTCTGCTTCTCCTTCTGTTTCTTCTTCTCCTTCTCGTTCTTCTGCTTTTACTTTTGCTTCTCCTTCTGCTTCTGCTGCAACTGCTACTGCTTCTGCTTCTTCTGTTTCTTCCGCTTCTCCTTCTCCTTTTGATTCTCTTTCTGCTTCTGCTTCTCATTCAGCTTCTCATTCTGCTTCTCCAGATTCTGCTTCTTCTGCTTCTCTGGCTTCTCCTTCTGCTTCAGGTTCTGCTTCTGCTTCTTCGGATTCTTATGCTTCTGGTTCTCCTGCTTCTGCTTCTTCTGCTTCCCCTCCTTCTCTTTCTGCTTCTCCTTCTGTTTCTGCTTCTCCTTCTGCTTCTGCTTCTGCTTCTTGTCCTTCTCCTGTTTCTTCTGCTTCTGCTTCTCCTGCTTCTGCTTCTTCTGCTTTTCCTGCTTCTCTTTCTGCTTCTCCTTCTGCTTCTGCTCCTCCTTCTGCTTCTGCTCCTTCTATTTCTTCTGTTTCTTCTTCTCCCGCTCTGCTTCTTCTGCTTCTCCTGCTTCTCGTTCTGCTTCTCTTCGTCGGCTTCTCTTTCTACTTCTCCTTCTGCTTCTTCTGATTCTGCTTCTTCTCCTTCTTCTTCTCCTTCTGCTTCTGCTTCTTCTGCTTCTCCTGCTACTCCTTCTGCATCTCCTTCTGCTTGTGCTTTTCCTTCTGCTTCTTCTTCTGCTTCTCCTTCTTCTGCTTCTCCGTCTGTTTCTGCTTCTCTGTTTTTCCTGCTTCTCCTTCTGCTTCTCATTCTTCTTCTCCTTCTGTTTCTCCTTGTCGTTATTCTGCTATTCCTTCTGCTTCTCTATCTGCTTCTGCATCTTCAGCTTCTTCTGCTACTGCTTCTGCTTCTTCTGTTTCTTCTGCTTCTCTTTCTGCTTCTCCTTCTGCTTTTGCTTCTCTTTCTGCTTCTGCTTCTCCTTCTGGTTCTCCTTCTTCTCCAGATTCTGCTTCTTCTGCTTCTCCTGCTTCTCATTCTGCTTGAGGTTCTGCTTCTTCTTCTTCAGCTTCTTCAGCTTCTATTTCTGCTTCTCCTTCTGTTTCTGCTTCTCTTTCTGCTTCTTCTTCTTATCCTTCTTCTATTTCTTTTGATTCTGCTTCTCCTGCTTCTGCTTCTCCTGCTTCTCCTTCTGTTTCTCTTTATGCTTCTCCTTCTGCTTCTCCTTCTTCTGCTTCTACTTCTGCTTCTGCTTCTGCTTCTCCTTCCGCTGCTCTTTCTGCATCTCCTGCTGCTTTTCCTTCTCCTGCTCCTTCT
>NW_012317905.1:0-1894 GCF_000151885.1 Dipodomys ordii
TAGAAATTCAGCCCATAGGCCTCCTCGTCAGATTTCCCGAGCCAGCGCGGGAGATGCACAGGTCGTGAGCCTTTACGTCAGTCAACCCGGATAGTGACACCAGGCTAGACAATAGACACAGACTCGCTACGCCTGGCGTGAAGCGCGCTTATGTGCAAGGTCACCAACGTTTATATTGATACCCGGTCATCTGTTGTGACATTTCGGTTTTTACTTTTTCCGTGCCATTTACATCGCTGTCGGTGCTGTTGGTGCCGTCGGTTCTGTCGGGAGCATTCTTATCTCCGTTTTCACCTTCAATTGAACTGGCATCACCATCCAGCTCTTATTCCAGCTCAGCAATACGCATCGTAAGTTCCTGAATCGTGCCGCTGGAGCCACCTCGCGGGTAAGCGGAGTGCCAAGGTCATTCAGGCGAGCGATCAGCTTTTCTTTTTCTGTCATGGGAAATACTCCAGAAAGGTGGCCCGACAGGGCCACTGGGGGAAGTTATGCCAGTTTGACGGAGAAGAATGCGTCAGGGTCTGGCAGCAGCATCAGCGGAGCTGAGTGAATCATGGTGAATTCGCGCGCCGGATCCCCCGACTGCACCCAGCTTTTCGGGTAGCGTGTCGAGGCATAGATACCTTCGCGCTGGGCATCAGCATCAAGAACGCCCTCCTACCCGCCTCCGCAACACGTCGGCTGGCGGTCGAAACCCCGCCCTCCCCCCTCCTTTTCGTCATGGCTACGACAGAGGAAAAGCAAATGATGATAATAATGAATCATAACAACCTATATGTATGTGTATGTCAGAACTCTCACTCCCCACTGCCGGGTAGGTGAGGACTGACTGACTGAGTGAGTGACTGACCCGACCCGTGTTTTGCCCCTCCCGCCGCCCCATCCACCTTGTCGACGGCGAACGCGCGCCATCTAGTGGTGGTTTTGTGAATTGCAGTTTTCTCTCATGAAATGCTTGGGGGAAAAAAAAGAACAAACAAACCACGCACTGACTGACTGAGAAAACCGGCCCAGGCTGGCTGGCCCCGAGAGAGACTGCCTTCTTTTCAGAGAAGGGGTGGGGTGGGGATGATGATGTGCCTCGTTGGAGTATGGGGCCCATGCATAGGCAGGCAGGCAGGCAGGCAGGCTTGGAGTGGGACCGTTGTGTGTTGGAGCGCCAGTACAGTAGCTCAAGCCCCAGGATTGACTGGCAAGTCGAGAGGAAAAGGAGGGAGGGAGTGCGGGCGGGCGGGCGGGCGGAGAGAGAATCAAACGAGAGAGAGAGAGAGAGAGAGACAGACAGACAGACAGACAGACAGACAGAAAGACAGACAGACAGAGACAAAGAGAGACACAGAGAGAGAAATAGAGAAACAGAAACAGAGAGACAAGAAACAGAGACGTGGTGAATTGGTCCGGCTGGACTACATACATGCTCTGTCGCGTCCGATCTTTGAGTTTCCTCAAAGATGCACGCACGCACACACACAGATACACTGAGATGCCCTCTGCCCCTCTTCTCTCCTCTCCAATTCCCCTGCCCCCTCCCCCCGCCCCCCCCGTCAGGCACCAGAAATGAGATCCCTCCCCTTCGCCTATTGCGTCAATCACAAACAAAAGGCAGCGTGAGATTCAAGCAAATTTGTTTTATTTTGTTCCGAGGGTAGGGATGTGGATTTTGGTGCGGGGGGGGTGTCGGAGGTCGTGGTCGTGGTCGAGTAATCGCCTGCGGGGGTGGGGGTGTGAGGATGGACGGTTACGCCACCTGCATGGATGGCTCGCGTTCCCCTCTGGCTGTCTGGTTGACGCTGAGTGCTTCAGATATCACCATCCGGTCAGGAAGCAGGGGCTGGAAGATAAAGAGATATTAAAGAGATAATTAGGAGCAGGACTCCAGGGAAGCCCGAAG
>NW_012317906.1:0-1894 GCF_000151885.1 Dipodomys ordii
ACACAGTGTGACACAGTGGTGACATTTTTCGGACACAATGTAATATATAGAGTGACACAGCGGGGGATACAGTGGGACACAGCTGGTGACCCAGTGACGACATATCAGGACACAGTGGGACACAGCTGGGACAGAGTGCGACACAGTGTGTCACAGCGTGACATAGTGTGGGACACAGAGGGGACACAACGTTTCACAGTGGGTGACTCAGTGTGGACACATGGGACACAGCGGGGACACAGCGTGACTCAGCGGGTGACACAGCGGTTCACACAGGGTCACAGCGGGAATCAGCGGGGGACACAGCGGGGACAAACAAGGAGACATAGCGGGACACAGCCGGGGACAAGGCGGGAAACCAGCGGGGATACAGCGGGGGATACAGCAGGACACAGCGGGGGACTCAGGGAGGACACAGCGGGACACAGCGGGACACAGCGGGGACACAGCTGGACACAGCGGGGTACACAGCGGGACACAGGGGGCACACAGTGGGCACACAGCGGGGGACACAGCGCGACACAGCGGGTCACAGCAGGGGACACAGCGGGACACAGCGGTGGACACAGAGGGGTACACAGCGGGACACAGCCGGGAACACAGCGCGGACACAGCGGGACACACCGGGACACAGCGTCAATACAGCGGGGACAGAGCGGGTCACACCAGGGACACAGCGGGACACAGCGGAACACAGCAGGGGACACAGCGGGACACAGCGGGGACACAGCGGGACACAGCGGGACACAGCGGGGGACACAGCGGAACACAGCGTGGGACACAGCGAGGACACAGCGGGACACAGCGGGGGACACAACGGGACACAGCGGGGGACACAGGGTGGACACAATGGGACACAGCGGGGACACAGCGGGGACTCACCGGGGGACACAGCGTGGGACAAAGCAGGACACCAAGAAACACAGTGTGACACAGCGGGACAGAGAAGGGACACTGCGGGGACACAGCGGGACAAAGCACGGGACACAGCGGGACACAGCAGGACACAGCGGGGGACACAGCGGGGGACAGCGGAGACAGAGAGGGGATACAGCGGGAAACAGCGGTGACACAGCTGGACACAACGGAGTACACAGCGGGACACAGCGGGCACACAGCGGGGACACAGCGGGAACACAGCGGGACCCCGCGGGACACAGCGTCGATACAGCAGGGATACAGCGTTACACAGCGTGGTACACATCTGTGGACACAACAGGACACAGTGGTGGCACAGCGGGACACAGCGGGACACAGTGGGACACAGCGGGGACAAAGCGTGAGACACAGCGGGGGACAGAGCGGGAGACAGCGGGGGACACAGCGAGGACACAGCGGGACACAGCGAGGACAGAGCGGGACACAGTGGGGGGCACAGGGGAGACACAGAGGGAGACAGCGGGGGACACAGCGAGGACACATTGGGACACAGCGGGGACTCAGAGGGGGACCAGCAGTAGACAGCGTGAAACAGCGGCACACAGTGGGGGACAAAGAGGGGTACACAGCGGGACACAGCGGTGACACAGCGAGGGACACAGCCTGACACAGCGGGGGACACAGCGGGGGACACAGCAGGACACAGCAGGACACAGCGGGACGCAGTGGGAGAAACCGGGGGGACAGAACGGGACACAGCGGGTGACACAGTGAGGACACATTGGAACACAACGGGGACACAGCAGGACTCAGCGGGGGAAAGAGCAGTACACAGCGGGACACAGCGGGACACTGTGGGGGACACAGAGGGGTACACAGCGGGACACAGCGGGTAACACAGCGAGGACACAGGGGGACCCAGCGGGACACAGCGTCGATACATCAGGGACACCGCGGGACACAGCGGGGTACACAGCTGGGGACACAATGGGACACAGCGAGGAACACAGCGAGG
>NW_012317907.1:0-1894 GCF_000151885.1 Dipodomys ordii
CAGCGGGGTCAAAGCATGAGACACAGCGGGTGACAGAATGGGAGACAGCAGGGGACTCAGTGAGGAAACAGCGGGACACAGCGGTGACACTGTGTGGACTCAGCGGGGGACTCAGTGGGACATAGCGGGGGACACAGCAGGACACAGCGGTAGACACTGTGGGACACAGCGGGGGACTCTGTGGGACACAGTGTGGGACAGAGCGTGGGACACAGCGGGACATAGCAGGGACTGAGCGAGACATAGCGAGACACAGCCGAACACAGCAGGGGGCACAGCGGGACACAGCGGGGGACCCAGCAAGGACACAGCGGGACACAGCGCGTGACACAGCTGGGGACACAGCGGGACACAGCGGGGAACACAGCAAGGACACAGCGGGACACAGCGGGGAAACACAGCAAGGACACAGCGGGACACAGCAGGACACAGCGTCCATACAGCTGTGGACACAACGGGACAGAGTGGGGGCACAGCGAGACACAGCGGGACAGAGTGGGGGCACAGCGAGACACAGCGGGACTCAGCGAGGACACAGCGGGACACATTGGTGACACAGCGGGGGACACAGCAGGACACAGCAGCAGACACAGCGGGGGACACAGCGGGACACAGCGCGACACAGCGGGGGACACAATGGGGACACAGCGGGACACAGCAGGGGACACAGCGAGGACACAGCAGAACATAGCAGGGGACACAGAGAGGACACAGCGGGACACAGCGAGACACAGCGGGACACAACGGGACACAGCGTCGATACAGCGGGGAGGCAGCGTTACACAGCGTGGTACACACTGTGGACACAACGGGACACAGTGGGGGCACAGCGGGACACAGCGGGACACAGTGGGATACAGCGGGGACAAAGCGTGAGACACAGCGAGGGACAGAGAGGGAAACAGCCGGGGACACAGCGAGGAAACAGCGGGACACAGCAGTGACACAGCGGGGACTCAGCGGGGGACACTGTGGGACACAGCGGGACACAGCAGGGGACACTTCGGGACACAGTGTGGGACAGAGCGTGGGACACAGCGAGACACAACGGGGACAAAGCTGGACACAGCTGGGTACACAGAGGGAAACAGCAGGGACAAAGCGTGAGACACAGCGGGGGACAGAGAGGGAGACAGCAGGGGACACATCGAGGAAACAGCGGGACACAGCAGTGACACAGCGGGTACTCAGGGGGGGACACAGCGGGACAAGCGGGGGACCCAGCGGGACACAGCAGGGACACAGCGTCGATACAGCGGGGACACAGCGAGACACAGCGGGAAACACAGGAAGGAAACAGCGGGACCCAGTGGGACACAGAGTCGATACAGTGGGACACAACGGGGTACACAGCTAGGGACACAACGGGACACAGCGGGGGACACAGCGAGGACACAGCGGGACACAGCGGGACACAGCGGGGGACACAGCGGGACCCAGCGGGAGACCCAGCGAGGACACAGCAGGACACAGCGGGGGACACAGGGGGACACAGCGGGGAACACAGCGGGGGACACAGCAGGACACAGCGGGGAACACAGCGAGGACACAGCGTGGACACAGCGGGACACAGCGTCGATACATCGGGCACACAGAGTTACACAGCGTGGTACACAGCGGAGGACACAGTGGGACACAGTGGACTACCCAGTGAGGACACAGCGGGACACAACAGGGGACACAACGAGGACACAGCGGGGGACACAGCGGGGGACACAGCGGGACACAGTGGGGAGCACAACGAGGACACAGCGGGACACAGCGGGACACAGCATCGATACAGCGGGGAAGCAGCGTTACACAGCGTGGTACACACTGTGGACACAACGGGACACAGTGGGGGCACAGCCGGACACAGCGGGACACAGTGGGACACAGCAGGGACAAAGCGTGA
>NW_012317908.1:0-1894 GCF_000151885.1 Dipodomys ordii
ACACCATAAGGCACCCGGCATCACAGGGTTTTCTGACTGGATATCGCGCAGTATACGAATGTTACTTAAGTTGAGTCACCTCATTCTCTCAGCATGTCAGGCCTGTGTCCCCAGGTGTGTCGCGCGGTGTCCTCGCTGAATTCCTAGCTGAGAACAGCTGCATCCACGAAACATCCACCACCATGTCCCAATGCATACCGTACAGTAACTGATGAGTCCCGCGATGCTCGCACAGTGTAACCGTTGTGTCATGTTGTGACCTGCTGTGTCCCAGGATGTCCCTGATGGTCCCCCGCTGTGTCCCCCGGAGAGTCACCGCTGTGTCCCCAGTGAGTCCCCACTGTGTCCCTCATGTGTCCCGCTCTGTGCTCCCTGTATCCTCCGCTGTGTCCTGCTGTGTCCCACGCTGTGTTCCGCTGATGTCTACCGCTGTGTCCCTGCTGTGTCACGCTGTGTCCCACTGTGTACCCGCTGTGTCCTCGCTGTGTCCCACGCTGTGTTCCGCTGTGTCCTCGCTGTGTCCCCCGATGTGTCCCTTTGTGTCCCCAGCTGTGTAACTGCTGTGTCCCGCTGTGTCCCGCTGTGTAACCCTCTGAGTAACCCTCTGTGTCCCGCTGTGTCCCCCGTTGTTTCCCACTGTGTCCCGCAGGGTACTGCTGTGTCCCCCGCTGAGTCACGCTGTGTCCCCGCTCTGTCCCCCCTGTGTCCCCCGCTGTGTCCCGCTGTGTTCCGCTGTGTCACCCGCTGTGTCCCGCTGTGTCCTCGCTGTGTCGTCCGCTGTATCCCGCTGTGTCTCCCGCTGTGTCTCGCTGTGTCCCGCTGGGTCCCGCTGGGTCCCGCTCTGTCCTTTTTGTGTCTCCCGCTGTGTCCCGCCGTGTCCCCCGCTGTGTCCCGCTGTGTCTACTACTGTGTCCCTGCTGTGTCCCGCTGTGTTCCGCTGTGTCCCGCTGTGTCCTCGCTGTGTCCCCCGATGTCTCCTGCTTTGTCCCACGCTGTGTCCCACTGTGGCCCGCTGTGTCCTGGGTGTGTCCCTCGCTGTGTCACGCTGTGTCCCCGATTTGTTCCCCGCTGTGTCCCACTGTGTCCCGCTGTGTACCCTGCTGTGTCCCGCTATGTTCCCGCAGTGTTCCCGCTGTGTCCCGCTGTGTCCTGGTGTGTCATGGGGTGTCCCGCTTTGTCCCCTGCTGTGTCCCCCGGTGAGTCCCCGCTGTGTCCCCCCGCTGTGTCCCACTGTGTCCTCGCTGTGTTCCCCGCTGTGTCCCGCTGTGTACCCCTCTGTGTCCCCCTCTGTGTCCCACTGTGTCCCCTGCTGTGTCCCGATTTGTCCCGCTGTGTACTTTTGTGTCCCCCGCTGAGTCTCGCTGTGTCCCCCTGTGTCCCCCGCTGTGTCCCGCTGTCACCAGCTCTGTCCCCCGCTGTGTCTCATGCTTTGTCCCCGCTGTGTCCCGCTGTGTCCCACTGTGTCCCGCTGTGTCCCCCACTGGGTCCCTTTGTGTCCCCAGCTGTGTACCCCGCTGTGTCCCGCTGTGTCCCCCCTGTATCGACGCTGTGTCCCGCTGTGTCCTCGCTGTGTTCCCCGTTGTGTCCTGATGTGTCCCCGGCTGTGTCCCCCGCTGTGTCCTGCTGTGTCCCTTGCTGTGTCTCGTTTTGTCCCGCTGTGTCCTCGCTGTGTCCCACCCTGTGGTCCGCTGTGTCCTCGCTGTGTCCCCTGGTGTGTCCCTTTGTGTCCCCAGCTGTGTACCCCGCTGTGTCCCGCTGTGTCCCCGCTGTATCGACGCTGTGTCCCGCTGTGTCCTCGCTGTGTCCCCCGCTGTGTCCCCCTGTGTCCCCCGCTGTGTCCCGCTGTGTCTACTGCTTTGTCCCTGCTGTGTCCTGCTGTGTCCCGCTGTGAGAA